>NW_024376740.1:0-27235 GCF_016808335.1 Panicum virgatum
GGCCCGTTTTGCACCGAGTTACGTAAGGCAACCAAACGGTCCAAAATGCACCAAATTGTACGAAACACACCAAAACCTGAGTTTAGGGTCCAATGGGGTGGATTGGCGTGCGTGGTGCGAAAAATTCTGACGCGACTTCGTGGCATGAACTTTTGCACCAATTCGGCCCGTTTTGCACCGAGTTTCGTAACCCAACCAAACGGTCCCCAATGCCAAAAAATTATACGAAATGCCACCAAAACATAAGTTTAGGGTCCAATGGGATGGATCGGGTGCGTTCGTTTCGAAAACTTTTGATGCGACTTCGTGCCACGAACTTTTGTACCAGTTCGGCCTGTTTGCACCGCAGTTTCGTAAGTCAACCAAATGGTCCCAAACGCACCCAAATTTTATGAAAGCACCAAAACATGTGTTTAGGGTCCAATGGAGTGGATCGGGTGCGTTCGTGTGAAAAATTCCGGCGCCACTTCGTGGCACGAACTTTTGCTCCAATTCGGCCCGTTTTGCACCAAGTTTCGTATGTCAACCAAACGGTCCCAAATGCACCAAAATTGTACGAACGCACCAAAACATGAGTTTAGGGTCCAATGGGGTGGATCGGCTGCGTACATTGCGAAAATTTCTGACACAACATCGAGGCACGAACTTTTGCACATTTTGCACCGAGTTTCGTAAGTCATCCAAACGATCCCAAATGCACCAAAATTGTACGAAATGCACCAAACATGCGTTTAGGGTCCAATGGGGTGGAACGGGTGCATTCGTTGCAAAAAATTCCAACATCGCTTCGTGGCACGAACATTTGCACCATTTTGGCCCGTTTTCCACCGAGTTTTGTAACTCAACCAAATGGTCCCCAATGCACCAAAATTGTATGAAACGCACCAAAACATGAGTTTAGGGTCCAATGGGGTGGATCGGGTTCCTTCGTTGTGTAAAATTTCGAAGCGACTTCGTGGCCCGAACTTTTGCACCAGTTCGGCCCGTTTTGTACCGAGTTTCGTAACTCAACCAAACAGTCCCAAATGCTCCAAAATTGTACAAAACGCACCAAAACATGAGTTCAGGGTCCAATGGGGTGTATTGGATTCGTTGGTTGTGGAAAATTCCGACGCAACTTCGTGCACAAACTTTTGCACCAGTTCAGCCCGTTTTGCGCCGAGTTTCAAAAGTAAACCAAACGGTCCCAAATGCACCAAAATTGTAAGAACGCACAAAAACATGAGATTAGGGTCCAATGGGGTCTATCGGGTGCGTTCATTGCGAAAAATTCTGACGCGACTTCGTGGCACAAACTTTTGCAACAGTTCGGCCTGTTTTGCACCGAGTTTCGTAAGTCAACTAAACGGTCCCAAATGCACCCAATTTTTATGAAATACACCAAAACATTTGTTTAGGGTCCAATGGGGTGGATCGGGTGCGTTTGTTGCGAAAAATTCCGACGCAACTTCGTGGCACGAACTTTTACACCATTTCGGCCCGTTTTGCACCGAGTTTTGTAACTCAACCAAATGGTCCCCAATGCACAAAAATTGTACAAAAGGCACCAAAACATGAGTTCAGGGTCCAATGGGGTGGATCGGGTGTGTTCATTGCGAAAAATTCCGACAAGACTTCATGGCACGAACTTTTGCACCATTTCGGCCCGTTTTGCACCGAGTTTTGTAACTTAACCAAACGGTCCCCAATGCACAACAATTGTACGAAATGCACCTATACATGAGTTTAGGATCCAATGGGGTGGATCGGGTGCGTTCATTGCGAAAAATTTCGAAGCGACTTCGTGGCACGAACTTTTGCACCAGTTCGGCCCGTTTTGCACCAAGTTTCGTATGTCAACCAAACGGTCCCAAATGCACCAAAATGGTACGAACGCACCAAAACATGAGTTTAGGGTCCAATGGGGTGGATCGGGTGCGTTCATTGCGAAAATTTCTGACACAACTTCGAGGCACAAACTTTTGCACATTTTGCAACGAGTTTCGTAAATCACACCAAACGGTCTCCAATGCCCAAAAATTATACGAAATGCACCAAACATGCGTTTAGGGTCCAAGGGGTGGAACGGGTGCATTCGTTGCGAAAAATTCCCACATCGCTTCATGGCACGAACTTTTGCACCATTTCGGCCCGTTTTGCACCGAGTTTTGTAACTCAACCAATTGGTCCCCAATGCACCAAAATTGTATGAAACACACCAAAACATGAGTTTAGGGTCCAATGGGGTGGATTGGGTGGCTTCGTTGCGAAAAATTTCGAAGCGACTTCGTGGCCCGAACTTTGCACCAGTTCGGCCCGTTTTGCACCGAGTTTCGTAACTCAACCAAAGGGTCCCAAATGCACCAAAATTGAACAAAACGCACCAAACACATGAGTTCAGGGTCCAATGGGGTGGATTGGATTCGTTGGTTGCGGAAAATTCCGACGCGACTTCGTGCACGAACTTTTGCACCAGTTCGGCCCGTTTTGCCCCGAATTTCAAAAGTAAACCAAACGGTCCCAAATGCACCAAAATTGTACGAACGCACAAAACATGAGTTCAGGCTCCAATGGTGTCTATCGGGTGCTATCATTGCGAAAAATTCTGACGCGACTTCGTGGCACAAACTTTTGCAATAGTTCGGCCCGTTTTGCACCGAGTTTCGTAAGTCAACTAACCGGTCCCAAATGCACCCAATTTTTATGAAATACACCAAAACATTTGTTTAGGGTCCAATGGGGTGGATCGGGTGCGTTTGTTGCGAAAAATTCCGACGCGACTTCGTGGCACGAACTTTTACACCATTTCGGCCCGTTTTGCACCGAGTTTTGTAACTCAACCAAATGGTCCCCAATGCACAAAAATTGTACAAAACGCACCAAAACATGAGTTCAGGGTCCAATGGGGTGGATCGGGTGTGTTCATTGTGAAAAATTCCGACAAGACTTCATGGCACGAACTTTTGCACCATTTCGGCCCGTTTTACACCGAGTTTTGTAACTTAACCAAACGGTCCCCAATGCACAACAATTGTACGAAATGCACCTAAACATGAGTTTAGGATCCAATGGGGTGGATCGGGTACGTTCATTGCGAAAAATTTCGAAGCGACTTCGTGGCACGAACTTTTGCACCAGTTCGGCCCGTTTTGCACCAAGTTTCGTATGTCAACCAAACGGTCCCAAATGCACCAAAATGGTACGAACACACTAAAACATGAGTTTAGGGTCCAACGGGGTGGATCGGGTGCGTTCATTGCGAAAATTTCTGACTCAACTTCGAGGCACGAACTTTTGCACATTTTGCAACGAGTTTCGTAAGTCAACCAAACGGTCTCCAATGCCCAAAAATTATACGAAATGCACCAAACATGTGTTTAGGGTCCAATGGGGTGGAACGGGTGCATTCGTTGCGAAAAATTCCGACATCGCTTCGTGGCACGAACTTTTGCACCATTTCGGCCCGTTTTGCACCGAGTTTTGTAACTCAACCAATTGGTCCCCAATGCACCAAAATTGTATGAAACACACCAAAACATGAGTTTAGGGTCCAATGGGGTGGATTGGGTGGCTTCGTTGCGAAAAATTTCGAAGCGACTTCGTGGCCCGAACTTTGCACCAGTTCGGCCCGTTTTGCACCGAGTTTCGTAACTCAACCAAAGGGTCCCAAATGCACCAAAATTGAACAAAACGCACCAAAACATGAGTTCAGGGTCCAATGGGGTGGATTGGATTCGTTGGTTGCGGAAAATTCCGACGCGACTTCGTGCACGAACTTTTGCACCAGTTCGGCCCGTTTTGCCCCGAGTTTCAAAAGTAAACCAAACGGTCCCAAATGCACCAAAATTGTACGAACGCACAAACATGAGTTCAGGGTCCAATGGGGTCTATCGGGTGCTATCATTGCGAAAAATTCTGACGCGACTTCGTGGCACAAACTTTTGCAACAGTTCGGCCCGTTTTGCACCGAGTTTCGTAAGTCAACTAACCGGTCCCAAATGCACCCAATTTTTATGAAATACACCAAAACATTTGTTTAGGGTCCAATGGGGTGGATCGGGTGCGTTCATTGCGAAAATTTCTGACACAACTTCGAGGCACAAACTTTTGCACATTTTGCACCGAGTTTCGTAAGTCATCCAAATGATCCCAAATGCACCAAAATTGTACGAAATGCACCAAACATGCGTTTAGGGTCCAATGGGGTGGAACGGGTGCATTCGTTGCGAAAAATTCCGACATCGCTTCGTGACACGAACATTTGCACCATTTCGGCCCGTTTTCCACCGAGTTTTGTAACTCAACCAAATGGTCCCCAATGCACCAAAATTGTATGAAACGCACCAAAACATGAGTTTAGGGTCCAATGGGGTGGATCGGGTTCCTTCGTTGCGAAAAATTTCGAAGCGACTTCGTGGCCTGAACTTTTGCACCAGTTCGGCCCGTTTTGTACCGAGTTTCGTAACTCAACCAAACAATCCCAAATGCTCCAAAATTGTACAAAACGCACCAAAACATGAGTTCAGGGTCCAATGGGGTGTATTGGATTCGTTGGTTGCGGAAAATTCCGACGCGACTTCGTGCTCGAACTTTTGCACCAGTTCAGCCCGTTTTGCGCCGAGTTTCAAAAGTAAACCAAACGGTCCCAAATGCACCAAAATTGTACGAACGCACAAAAAAATGAGTTTAGGGTCCAATGGGGTCTATCGGGTGCGTTCATTGCGAAGAATTCTGATGCGACTTCGTTGCACAAACTTTTGCAACAGTTCGGCCCGTTTTGCACCGAGTTTCGTAAGTCAACTAAACGGTCCCAAATGCACCCAAATTTTATGAAATACACCAAAACATTTGTTTAGGGTCCAATGGGGGTGGATCGGGTGCATTTGTTGCGAAAAATTCCGACGCGACTTCGTGGCACGAACTTTTACACCATTTCGGCCCGTTTTGCACCGAGTTTTGTAACTCAACCAAATGGTCCCCAATGCACAAAAATTGTACAAAACGCACCAAAACATGAGTTCAGGGTCCAATGGGGTGGATTAGGTGCGTTGGTTGCGAAAAATTCCGATGCGACTTCGTGGCTCGAACTTTTGCACCAGTTCGGCCCATTTTGCATCGAGTTTCGTAAGTCAACCAAATGGTCCAAAATGCACCAAAATTGTATGAACGCACCAAAACATGAGTTTAGGGTCCAATGGGGTGGATCGGGTGCGTTCATTGTGAAAATTTCGAAGCGACTTCGTGGCACGAACTTTTGCACCAGTTCGTCCCGTTTTGCACCAAGTTTCGTAGGTCAACTAAACGGTCCCAAATGCACCAAAATTGTACGAACGCACCAAAACATGAGTTTAGGGTCCAATGGGGTGGAACGGGTGCATTCGTTGCGAAAAATTCTGACATCGCCTCGTGGCACGAACTTTTGCACCATTTCGACCCGTTTTGCACCGAGTTTTGTGACTCAACCAAATGGTCCCCCAATGCACAAAAATTGTATGAAACGCACCAAAACATGAGTTTAGGATCCAATTGGGTGGATCGGGTGCGTTCATTGCGAAAAAATCCGACAAGACTTCGTGGCTCGAACTTTTGCACCAGTTCGGCCCGTTTTGCACCGAGTTACGTAAGGCAACCAAACGGTCCAAAATGCACCAAAATTTTACGAAACACACCAAAACATGAGTTTAGGGTCCAATGGGGTCTATCGGGTGCGTTCATTGCGAAAAAATCTGACGTGACTTCGTGGCACAAACTTTTGCAACAGTTCGGCCCGTTTTGCACCGAGTTTCGTAAGTCAACTTAACGGTCTCAAATGCACCCAATTTTTATGAAATACACCAAAACATTTGTTTAGGGTCCAATGGGGTGGATCGGGTGCGTTTGTTGCGAAAAATTCCGACGCGACTTCGTGGCACGAACTTTTACACCATTTCGGCCCGTTTTGCACCGAGTTTTGTAACTCAACCAAATGGTCCCCAATGCACAAAAATTGTACAAAACGCACCAAAACATGAGTTCAGGGCCCAATGGGGTGGATCGGG
The DNA here is from genome assembly GCF_016808335.1 of Panicum virgatum. Lineage (NCBI taxonomy): Eukaryota > Viridiplantae > Streptophyta > Magnoliopsida > Poales > Poaceae > Panicum > Panicum virgatum. The sequence goes on from NW_024376740.1 coordinate 6,018, forward strand.
TGTGTTCATTGTGAAAAATTCCGACAAGACTTCGTGGCACGAACTTTTGCACCATTTCGGCCCGTTTTGTACCAAGTTTTGTAACTTAACCAAACGGTCCCCAATGCACAACAATTGTACGAAACGCACCTAAACATGAGTTTAGGATCCAATGGGGTGGATCGGGTGCGTTCATTGCGAAAAATTTCGAAGCGACTTCGTGGCACGAACTTTTGCACTAGTTCGGCCCGTTTTGCACCAAGTTTCGTAGGTCAACCAAACTGTCCCAAATGCACCAAAATTGTATGAACGCACCAAAACTTGAGTTTAGGGTCCAATGGGGTGGATCGGGTGCGTTCATTGCGAAAATTTCTGACACAACTTCGTGGCACGAACTTTTGCACATTTTGCACCGAGTTTCGTAAGTCATCGAAACGGTCCCAAGTGCACCAAAATTGTACGAAATGCACCAAACATGCGTTTAGGGTCCAATGGGGTGGAACGCGTGCATTCGTTGCGAAAAATTCCGACATCGCTTCGTGGCACGAACTTTTGCAACATTTCGGCCCGTTTTGCACCGAGTTTTGTAACTCAACCAAATGGTCCCCAATGCACCAAAATTATATGAAACGCACCAAAACATGAGTTTAGGATCCAATGGGGTGGATCGGGTTCCTTTGTTGCGAAAAATTTCGAAGCAACTTCGTGGCCCGAACTTTTGCACCAGTTCGGCCCGTTTTGCACCGAGTTTCGTAACTCAACCAAACGGTCCCAAATGCACCAAAATAGTACAAAACGCACCAAAACATGAGTTCAGGGTCCAATGGGGTGTATTGGATTCGTTGGTTGCGGAAAATTCCGACGCGACTTCGTGCACGAACTTTTGCACCATTTCAGCCCGTTTTGCGCCGAGTTTCAAAAGTAAACCAAACGGTCCCAAATGCACCAAAATTGTACGAGCACACAAAAATATGAGTTTAGGGTCCAATGGGGTCTATCGGGTGCATTCATTGCGAAAAATTCCGACGCGACTTCGTGGCATGAACTTTTGCACCAATTCGGCCCGTTTTGCACCGAGTTTCGTAACTCAACCAAACGGTCCCCAATGCCCAAAAATTATACGAAATGCACCAAAACATGAGTTTAGGGTCCAATGGGATGGATCGGGTGCGTTCGTTTCGAAAACTTTTGGTGCGACTTCGTGCCACGAACTTTTGTACCAGTTCGGCCCGTTTTGCACCGAGTTTCGTAAGTCAACCAAATGGTCCCAAATGCACCAAAATTGTACGAAATGCACCAAAACATGAGTTTAGGGTCCAATGGGGTGGAGCGGATGCGTTCGTTGCGAAAAATTCCAACACCGCTTCGTGGCACGAACTTTTGCACCAGTTCGGCCCGTTTTGCACCGAGATTCGTAAGTCAACTAAACGGTCCCAAACGCACCCAAATTTTATGAAATGCACCAACACATTTGTTTAGGGTCCAATGGGGTGGATCGGGTGCGTTCGTTGTGAAAAATTCAGGCGCGACTTCGTGGCACGAACTTTTGCATCAGTTCGGCCCGTTTTGCACCAAGTTTCGTATGTCAACCAAACGTTCCGAAATGCACCAAAATTGTACGAACGCACCAAAACATGAGTTTAGGGTCCAATGGGGTGGATCAGGTGCGTTCATTGCGAAAATTTCTGACACAACTTCGAGGCACGAACTTTTGCACATTTTGCACCGAGTTTCGTAAGTCATCCAAACGGTCCCAAATGCACCAAAATTGTACGAAATGCACCAAACATGCGTTTAGGGTCCAATGGGGTGGAACGGGTGCATTCATTGCGAAAAATTCCGACATCGCTTCGTGGCACGAACTTTTGCACCATTTCGGCCCTGTTTTGCACCGAGTTTTGTAACTCAACCAAATGGTCCCCAATGCACAAAAATTGTACGAAACGAACCAAAACATGAGTTTAGGATCCAATGGGGTGGATCGGGTGCGTTCATTGCTGAAAAATTCCGACAAGACTTCGTGGCACGAACTTTTGCACCAGTTCGGCCCGTTTTGCAGCCAAGTTTCGTAGGTCAACCAAACGGTCCCAAATGCACCAAAATTGTACGAACGCACCAAAACATGAGTTTAGGGTCCAATGGGGTGGATCGGGTGCGTTCATTGCGAAAATTTCTGACACAACTTCGTGGCACGAACTTTTGCACATTTTGCACCGAGTTTCGTATGTCATCCAAACGGTCCCAAATGCACCAAAATTGTACGAAATGCCCCAAACATGCGTTTAGGGTCCAATGGGGTTGAACGGGTGCATTCATTGTGAAAATATTCCGACATCGCTTCGTGGCACGAACTTTTGCACCATTTCGGCCCGTTTTGCACCTGAGTTTTGTAACTCAACCAAATGGTCCCCAATGCACCAAAATTGTATGAAACGCACCAAAACATGAGTTTAGGGTCCAATGGGGTGGATCGGGTTCCTTCGTTGCGAAAAATTTCGAAGCGACTTCGTGGCCCGAACTTTTGCACCAGTTCGGCCCATTTTGCACCGAGTTTCGTAACTCAACCAAACGGTCTCAAATGCACCAAAATTGTACAAAACGCACCAAAACATGAGTTCAGGGTCCAATGGGGTGTATTGGATTCGTTGGTTGCGGAAAATTCCGACGCGACTTCGTGCACGAACTTTTGCACCAGTTCAGCCCGTTTTGCGCCGAGTTTCAAAAGTAAACCAAACGGTCCCAAATGCACCAAAATTGTACGAACGCACAAAAACATGAGTTTAGGGTCCAATGGGGTCTATCGGTTGCGTTCATTGCGAAAAATTCCGACGCGACTTCGTGGCACAAACTTTTGCACCATTTTCGACCCGTTTTGCACCGAGTTTTGTAACTCAACCAAATGGTCCCCAATGCACAAAAATTGTACAAAACGCACCAAAACATGAGTTCAGGGTCCAATGGGGTGGATTAGGTGTGTTGATTGCGAAAAATTCTGACGTGACTTCGTGGCTCGAACTTTTGCACCAGTTCGGCCCATTTTGCACCGGGTTTAGTAAGTCAACCAAACGGTCCAAAATGCAGCAAAATTGTATGAACGCACCAAAACATGAGTTTAGGGTCCAATGGGGTGGATCGGGTGCGTTCATTGTGAAAAATTTTGAAGCGACTTCGTGGCACGAACTTTTGCACCAGTTCGGCCCGTTTTGCACCAAGTTTCGTAGGTCAACCAAACGGTCCCAAATGCACCAAAATTGTACGAACGCACCAAAACATGAGTTTAGGGTCCAATGGGGTGGATCGGGTGCGTTCATTGCGAAATTTTCTGACCCAACTTTGTGGCACGAACTTTTGCACATTTTGCACCGAGTTTCGTAATGTCATCCAAACGGTCCCAAATGCACCAAAATTGTACGAAATGCCCCAAACATGCGTTTAGGGTCCAATGGGGTTGAACGGGTGCATTCATTGTGAAATATTCCGACATCGCTTCGTGGCACGAACTTTTGCACCATTTCGGCCCGTTTTGCACTGAGTTTTGTAACTCAACCAAATGGTCTCCAATGCACCAAAATTGTATGAAACGCACCAAAACATGAGTTTAGGGTCCAATGGGGTGGATCGGGTTCCTTCGTTGCGAAAAATTTCGAAGCGACTTCGTGGCCCGAACTTTTGCACCAGTTCGGCCCATTTTGCACCGAGTTTCGTAACTCAACCAAACGGTCTCAAATGCACCAAAATTGTACAAAACGCACCAAAACATGAGTTCAGGGTCCAATGGGGTGTATTGGATTCGTTGGTTGCGGAAAATTCCGACGCGACTTCGTGCACGAACTTTTGCACCAGTTCAGCCCGTTTTGCGCCGAGTTTCAAAAGTAAACCAAACGGTCCCAAATGCACCAAAATTGTACGAACGCACAAAAACATGAGTTTAGGGTCCAATGGGGTCTATCGGTTGCGTTCATTGCGAAAAATTCCGACGCGACTTCGTGGCACAAACTTTTGCACCATTTTCGACCCGTTTTGCACCGAGTTTTGTAACTCAACCAAATGGTCCCCAATGCACAAAAATTGTACAAAACGCACCAAAACATGAGTTCAGGGTCCAATGGGGTGGATTAGGTGTGTTGATTGCGAAAAATTCTGACGTGACTTCGTGGCTCGAACTTTTGCACCAGTTCGGCCCATTTTGCACCGGGTTTAGTAAGTCAACCAAACGGTCCAAAATGCAGCAAAATTGTATGAACGCACCAAAACATGAGTTTAGGGTCCAATGGGGTGGATCGGGTGCGTTCATTGTGAAAAATTTCGAAGCGACTTCGTGGCACGAACTTTTGCACCAGTTCGGCCCGTTTTGCACCAAGTTTCGTAGGTCAACCAAACGGTCCCAAATGCACCAAAATTGTACGAACGCACCAAAACATGAGTTTAGGGTCCAATGGGGTGGATCGGGTGCGTTCATTGCGAAATTTCTGACCCAACTTTGTGGCACGAACTTTTGCACATTTTGCACCGAGTTTCGTAAGTCATCCAAACTGGTCCCAAATGCACCAAAATTGTACGAAATGCACCAAACATGCGTTTAGGGTCCAATGGGGTGGAACAGGTGCATTCGTTGCGAAAAATTCCGACATCGCTTCGTGGCACGAACTTTTGCACCATTTCGGCCCGTTTTGCACCGAGTTTTGTGACTCAACCAAATGGTCCCCAATGCACACAAATTGTACGAAACGCACCAAAACATGAGTTTAGGATGCAATGGGGTGGATCGGTTGCGTTCATTGCGAAAAATTCCGACAAGACTTCGTGGCACGAACTTTTGCACCAGTTCGGCCCATTTTGCACCAAGTTTCGTAGGTCAACCAAACGGTCCAAAATGCTCCAAAATTGTACGAAACACACCAAAACATGAGTTTAGGGTCCAATGGGGTGGATCGCGTGCGTTGGTTGCGAAAAATTCCGACGCGACTTCGTGACATGAACTTTTGCACCAATTCGGACCGTTTTGCACCGAGTTTCGTAACTCAACCAAACGGTCCCCAATGCCCAAAAATTATACGAAATGCACCAAAACATGAGTTTAGGGTCCAATGGGATGGATCGGGTGCGTTCGTTTCGAAAACTTTTGATGCGACTTCGTGCCACGAACTTTTGTACCAGTTCGGCCCGTTTTGCACCGAGTTTCGTAAATCAACCAAATGGTCCCAAATGCACCAAAATTGTACGAAATGCACCAAAACATGAGTTTAGGGTCCAATGGGGTGGAGCGGGTGTGTTCGGTGCGAAAAATTCCAACACCGCTTCGTGGCACGAACTTTTGCACCAGTTCGGCCCGTTTTGCACCGATATTCGTAAGTCAACTAAACGGTCCCAGACGCACCCAAATTTTATGAATTGCACCAAAACATTTGTTTAGGGTCCAATGGGGTGGATCGGGTGCGTTCGTTGTGAAAAATTCCGGCGCGACTTCGTGGCACGAACTTTTGCACCAGTTCGGCCCGTTTTGCACCAAGTTTCGTATGTCAACCAAACGGTCCCAAATGCACCAAAATTGTACGAACGCACCAAAACATGAGTTTAGGGTCCAATGGGGTGGATCGGGTGCGTTCATTGCGAAAATTTCTGACACAACTTCGAGGCACGAACTTTTGCACATTTTGCACCGAGTTTCGTAAGTCATCCAAACGGTCCCAAATGCACCAAAATTGTACGAAATGCACCAAACATGCGTTTAGGGTCCAATGGGGTGGAACGGGTGCATTCATTGCGAAAAATTCCGACATCGCTTCGTGGCACGAACTTTTGCACCATTTCGGCCCGTTTTGCACCGAGTTTTGTAACTCAACCAAATGGTCCCCAATGCACAAAAATTGTACGAAACGCACCAAAACATGAGTTTAGGATCCAATGGGGTGGATCGGGTGCGTTCATTGCGAAAAATTCCGACAAGACTTCGTGGCACGAACTTTTGCACCAGTTCGGCCCGTTTTGCACCAAGTTTCGTAGGTCAACCAAACGGTCCCAAATGCACCAAAATTGTACGAACGCACCAAAACATGAGTTTAGGGTCCAATGGGGTGGATCGGGTGCGTTCATTGCGAAAATTTCTGACACAACTTCGTGGCACGAACTTTTGCACATTTTGCACCGAGTTTCGTAAGTCATCCAAACGGTCCCAAATGCACCAAAATTGTACGAAATGCCCCAAACATGCGTTTAGGGTCCAATGGGGTGGAACGGGTGCATTCATTGTGAAATATTCCGACATCGCTTCGTGGCACGAACTTTTGCACCATTTCGGCCCGTTTTGCACCTGAGTTTTGTAACTCAACCAAATGGTCCTCCAATGCACCAAAATTGTATGAAACGCACCAAAACATGAGTTTAGGGTCCAATGGGGTGGATCGGGTTCCTTCGTTGCGAAAAATTTCGAAGCGACTTCGTGGCCCGAACTTTTGCACCAGTTCGGCCCATTTTGCACCGAGTTTCGTAACTCAACCAAACGGTCTCAAATGCACCAAAATTGTACAAAACGCACCAAAACATGAGTTCAGGGTCCAATGGGGTGTATTGGATTCGTTGGTTGCGGAAAATTCCGACGCGACTTCGTGCACGAACTTTTGCACCAGTTCAGCCCGTTTTGCGCCGAGTTTCAAAAGTAAACCAAACGGTCCCAAATGCACCAAAATTGTACGAACGCACAAAAACATGAGTTTAGGGTCCAATGGGGTCTATCGGTGCGTTCATTGCGAAAAATTCCGACGCGACTTCGTGGCACAAACTTTTGCACCATTTTCGACCCGTTTTGCACCGAGTTTTGTAACTCAACCAAATGGTCCCCAATGCACAAAAATTGTACAAAACGCACCAAAACATGAGTTCAGGGTCCAATGGGGTGGATTAGGTGTGTTGATTGCGAAAAATTCTGACGTGACTTCGTGGCTCGAACTTTTGCACCAGTTCGGCCCATTTTGCACCGGGTTTAGTAAGTCAACCAAACGGTCCAAAATGCAGCAAAATTGTATGAACGCACCAAAACATGAGTTTAGGGTCCAATGGGGTGGATCGGGTGCGTTCATTGTGAAAAATTTTGAAGCGACTTCGTGGCACGAACTTTTGCACCAGTTCGGCCCGTTTTGCACCAAGTTTCGTAGGTCAACCAAACGGTCCCAAATGCACCAAAATTGTACGAACGCACCAAAACATGAGTTTAGGGTCCAATGGGGTGGATCGGGTGCGTTGATTGCGAAAATTTCTGACAAAACTTCGAGGCACGAACTTTTGCACATTTTGCACCGAGTTTCGTAAGTCATCCAAACTGGTCCCAAATGCACCAAAATTGTACGAAATGCACCAAACATGCGTTTAGGGTCCAATGGGGTGGAACGGGTGCATTCATTGCGAAAAATTCCGACATCGCTTCGTGGCACGAACTTTTGCACCATTTCGGCCCGTTTTGCACCGAGTTTTGTAACTCAACCAAATGGTCCCCAATGCACAAAAATTGTACGAAACGCACCAAAACATGAGTTTAGGATCCAATGGGGTGGATCGGGTGCGTTCATTGCTGAAAAATTCCGACAAGACTTCGTGGCACGAACTTTTGCACCAGTTCGGCCCGTTTTGCACCAAGTTTCGTAGGTCAACCAAACGGTCCCAAATGCACCAAAATTGTACGAACGCACCAAAACATGAGTTTAGGGTCCAATGGGGTGGATCGGGTGAGTTCATTGCGAAAATTTCTGACACAACTTCGTGGCACGAACTTTTGCACATTTTGCACCGAGTTTCGTAATGTCATCCAAACGGTCCCAAATGCACCAAAATTGTACGAAATGCCCCAAACATGCGTTTAGGGTCCAATGGGGTTGAACGGGTGCATTCATTGTGAAATATTCCGACATCGCTTCGTGGCACGAACTTTTGCACCATTTCGGCCCGTTTTGCACTGAGTTTTGTAACTCAACCAAATGGTCTCCAATGCACCAAAATTGTATGAAACGCACCAAAACATGAGTTTAGGGTCCAATGGGGTGGATCGGGTTCCTTCGTTGCGAAAAATTTCGAAGCGACTTCGTGGCCCGAACTTTTGCACCAGTTCGGCCCATTTTGCACCGAGTTTCGTAACTCAACCAAACGGTCTCAAATGCACCAAAATTGTACAAAACGCACCAAAACATGAGTTCAGGGTCCAATGGGGTGTATTGGATTCGTTGGTTGCGGAAAATTCCGACGCGACTTCGTGCACGAACTTTTGCACCAGTTCAGCCCGTTTTCCGCCGAGTTTCAAAAGTAAACCAAACGGTCCCAAATGCACCAAAATTGTACGAACGCACAAAAACATGAGTTTAGGGTCCAATGGGGTCTATCGGTTGCGTTCATTGCGAAAAATTCCGACGCGACTTCGTGGCACAAACTCTTGCACCATTTTCGACCCGTTTTGCACCGAGTTTTGTAACTCAACCAAATGGTCCCCAATGCACAAAAATTGTACAAAACGCACCAAAACATGAGTTCAGGGTCCAATGGGGTGGATTAGGTGTGTTGATTGCGAAAAATTCTGACGTGACTTCGTGGCTCGAACTTTTGCACCAGTTCGGCCCATTTTGCACCGGGTTTAGTAAGTCAACCAAACGGTCCAAAATGCAGCAAAATTGTATGAACGCACCAAAACATGAGTTTAGGGTCCAATGGGGTGGATCGGGTGCGTTCATTGTGAAAAATTTTGAAGCGACTTCGTGGCACGAACTTTTGCACCAGTTCGGCCCGTTTTGCACCAAGTTTCGTAGGTCAACCAAACGGTCCCAAATGCACCAAAATTGTACGAACGCACCAAAACATGAGTTTAGGGTCCAATGGGGTGGATCGGGTGCGTTCATTGCGAAAATTTCTGACACAACTTCGAGGCACGAACTTTTGCACATTTTGCACCGAGTTTCGTAAGTCATCCAAACTGGTCCCAAATGCACCAAAATTGTACGAAATGCACCAAACATGCGTTTAGGGTCCAATGGGGTGGAACGGGTGCATTCATTGCGAAAAATTCCGACATCGCTTCGTGGCACGAACTTTTGCACCATTTCGGCCCGTTTTGCACCGAGTTTTGTAACTCAACCAAATGGTCCCCAATGCACAAAAATTGTACGAAACGCACCAAAACATGAGTTTAGGATCCAATGGGGTGGATCGGGTGCGTTCATTGCGAAAAATTCCGACAAGACTTCGTGGCACGAACTTTTGCACCAGTTCGGCCCGTTTTGCACCAAGTTTCGTAGGTCAACCAAACGGTCCCAAATGCACCAAAATTGTACGAACGCACCAAAACATGAGTTTAGGGTCCAATGGGGTGGATCGGGTGCGTTCATTGCGAAAATTTCTGACACAACTTCGTGGCACGAACTTTTGCACATTTTGCACCGAGTTTCGTAATGTCATCCAAACGGTCCCAAATGCACCAAAATTGTACGAAATGCCCCAAACATGCGTTTAGGGTCCAATGGGGTGGAACGGGTGCATTCATTGCTGAAATATTCCGACATCGCTTCGTGGCACGAACTTTTGCACCATTTCGGCCCGTTTTGCACCGAGTTTTGTAACTCAACCAAATGGTCCCCAATGCACCAAAATTGTATGAAACGCACCAAAACATGAGTTTAGGGTCCAATGGGGTGGATCGGGTTCCTTCGTTGCGAAAAATTTCGAAGCGACTTCGTGGCCCGAACTTTTGCACCAGTTCGGCCCATTTTGCACCGAGTTTCGTAACTCAACCAAACGGTCTCAAATGCACCAAAATTGTACAAAACGCACCAAAACATGAGTTCAGGGTCCAATGGGGTGTATTGGATTCGTTGGTTGCGGAAAATTCCGACGACTTCGTGCACGAACTTTTGCACCAGTTCGCCCGTTTTGCCGAGTTTCGTAAACCAAACGGTCCCAAATGCACCAAAATTGTACGAACGCAAAATGAGTTTGCGTTTAGGGGGGTCTATCGGTGCGTTCATTGCGAAAAATTCGACGCGACTTCGTGGCACAAACTTTGCACCATTTACCCGTTTTGCACCGAGTTTGTAACTCAACCAAGGTCCCAAATGCACAAAATTGTACAAAACGCACCAAACATGAGTTCAGGTCCAATGGGGTGGATTAGGTGTGTTGATTGCGAAAAATTCCGACGTGACTTCGTGGCACGAACTTTTGCACCAGTTCGGCCCATTTTGCACCGGGTTTTGTAAGTCAACCAAACGGTCCAAATGCACAAAATTGTATGAACGCACCAAAACATGAGTTTAGGGTCCAATGGGGTGGATCGGGTGCGTTTTGTGAAAAATTTGAAGCGACTTCGTGGCACGAACTTTTGCACCATTCGGCCCGTTTTGCACCAAGTTTCGTAGGTCAACCAAACGGTCCCAAATGCACCAAAATTGTACGAACGCACCAAAACATGAGTTTAGGGTCCAATGGGGTGGATCGGGTGCGTTGATTGCGAAAATTTCTGACAAAACTTCGAGGCACGAACTTTTGCACATTTTGCACCGAGTTTCGTAAGTCATCCAAACTGGTCCCAAATGCACCAAAATTGTACGAAATGCACCAAACATGCGTTTAGGGTCCAATGGGGTGGAACGGGTGCATTCATTGCGAAAAATTCCGACATCGCTTCGTGGCACGAACTTTTGCACCATTTCGGCCCGTTTTGCACCGAGTTTTGTAACTCAACCAAATGGTCCCCAATGCACAAAAATTGTACGAAACGCACCAAAACATGAGTTTAGGATCCAATGGGGTGGATCGGGTGCGTTCATTGCTGAAAAATTCCGACAAGACTTCGTGGCACGAACTTTTGCACCAGTTCGGCCCGTTTTGCGACCAAGTTTCGTAGGTCAACCAAACGGTCCCAAATGCACCAAAATTGTACGAACGCACCAAAACATGAGTTTAGGGTCCAATGGGGTGGATCGGGTGCGTTCATTGCGAAAATTTCTGACACAACTTCGTGGCACGAACTTTTGCACATTTTGCACCGAGTTTCGTATGTCATCCAAACGGTCCCAAATGCACCAAAATTGTACGAAATGCCCCAAACATGCGTTTAGGGTCCAATGGGGTGGAACGGGTGCATTCATTGCTGAAATATTCCGACATCGCTTCGTGGCACGAACTTTTGCACCATTTCGGCCCGTTTTGCACTGAGTTTTGTAACTCAACCAAATGGTCCCCAATGCACCAAAATTGTATGAAACGCACCAAAACATGAGTTTAGGGTCCAATGGGGTGGATCGGGTTCCTTCGTTGCGAAAAATTTCGAAGCGACTTCGTGGCCCGAACTTTTGCACCAGTTCGGCCCATTTTGCACCGAGTTTCGTAACTCAACCAAACGGTCTCAAATGCACCAAAATTGTACAAAACGCACCAAAACATGAGTTTAGGGTCCAATGGGGTGTATTGGATTCGTTGCGAAAATTCCGACGCGACTTCGTGCACGAACTTTGCACCAGGCCCTTTTGCCGCGAGTTTCGTAAACCAAACGGTCCCAAATGCACCAAAATTGTACGAACGCACAAAACATGAGTTTAGGGTCCAATGGGGTCTATCGGTGCGTTCATTGCGAAAAATTCCGACGCGACTTCGTGGCACAAACTTTTGCACCATTTCGACCCGTTTTGCACCGAGTTTTGTAACTCAACCAAATGGTCCCAATGCACAAAAATTGTACAAACGCACCAAAACATGAGTTTCAGGGTCCAATGGGGTGGATTAGGTGTTGATTGCGAAAAATTCTGACGACTTTCGTGGCTCGAACTTTTGCACCAGTTCGGCCCTTTTGCACCGGTTTGTAAGTCAACCAAACGGTCCAAATGCACAAAATTGTATGAACGCACCAAAACATGAGTTTAGGGTCCAATGGGGTGGATCGGGTGCGTTCATTGTGAAAAATTTCGAAGCGACTTCGTGGCACGAACTTTTGCACCAGTTCGGCCCGTTTTGCACCAAGTTTCGTAGGTCAACCAAACGGTCCCAAATGCACCAAAATTGTACGAACACACCAAAACATGAGTTTAGGGTCCAATGGGGTGGATCGGGTGCGTTCATTGCGAAATTTCTGACCCAACTTTGTGGCACGAACTTTTGCACATTTTGCACCGAGTTTCGTAAGTCATCCAAACGGTCCCAAATTCACCAAAATTGTACGAAATGCACCAAACATGCGTTTAGGGTCCAATGGGGTGGAACAGGTGCATTCGTTGCGAAAAATTCCGACATCGCTTCGTGGCACGAACTTTTGCACCATTTCGGCCCGTTTTGCACCGAGTTTTGTGACTCAACCAAATGGTCCCCAATGCACACAAATTGTACGAAACGCACCAAAACATGAGTTTAGGATGCAATGGGGTGGATCGGTTGCGTTCATTGCGAAAATTCCGACAAGACTTCGTGGCACGAACTTTTGCACCAGTTCGGCCCGTTTTGCACCAAGTTTCGTAGGTCAACCAAACGGTCAAAATGCACCAAATTGTACGAAACACCAAAACATAGTTTAGGGTCCAATGGGGTGGATCGGTGCGTTGGTTGCGAAAAATTCCGACGCGACTTCGTGTGACAAACTTTTGCACCATTCGGCCGTTTTGCACCGAGTTTCGTAACTCAACCAACGGTCCCAATGCCCAAAATTGTACGAAATGCACCAAAACATGAGTTTAGGGTCCAATGGGGTGGATCGGGTGCGTTCGTTGCGAAAATTCGACTTTCGTGCACGAACTTTTGCACCAGTTCGGCCCGTTTTGCACCGAGTTTCGTAAATCAACCAAATGGTCCCAATGCACCAAAATTGTACGAAATGCACCAAACATGAGTTTAGGGTCCAATGGGGTGGATCGGGTGCGTTCGTTGCGAAAAATTCCACACGCTTCGTGGCACGAACTTTTGCACCAGTTCGGCCCGTTTTGCACCGAGTTTCGTAAGTCAACCTAAACGGTCCCAACTGCACCCAAAATTGTATGAATGCACCAAAACATTGAGTTTAGGGTCCAATGGGGTGGATCGGGTGCGTTCATTGTGAAAAATTCCGAGCGCGACTTCGTGGCACGAACTTTTGCACCAGTTCGGCCCGTTTTGCACCAAGTTTCGTAGGTCAACCAAACGGTCCCAAATGCACCAAAATTGTACGAACGCACCAAAACATGAGTTTAGGGTCCAATGGGGTGGATCGGGTGCGTTCATTGCGAAAATTTCTGACCAACTTTCGAGGCACGAACTTTTGCACATTTTGCACCGAGTTTCGTAAGTCATCCAAACGGTCCCAAATGCACCAAAATTGTACGAAATGCACCAAACATGCGTTTAGGGTCCAATGGGGTGGAACGGGTGCATTCAGTTGCGAAAAATTCCGACATCGCTTCGTGGCACGAACTTTTGCACCATTTCGGCCCGTTTTGCACCGAGTTTTGTAACTCAACCAAATGGTCCCCAATGCACAAAAATTGTACGAAACGCACCAAAACATGAGTTTAGGATCCAATGGGGTGGATCGGGTGCGTTCATTGCGAAAAATTCCGACAAGACTTCGTGGCACGAACTTTTGCACCAGTTCGGCCCGTTTTGCACCAAGTTTCGTAGGTCAACCAAACGGTCCAAAATGCACCAAAATTGTACGAACGCACCAAAACATGAGTTTAGGGTCCAATGGGGTGGATCGGGTGCGTTCATTGCGAAAATTTCTGACACAACTTCGTGGCACGAACTTTTGCACATTTTGCACCGAGTTTCGTAAGTCATCCAAACGGTCCCAAATGCACCAAAATTGTACGAAATGCCCCAAACATGCGTTTAGGGTCCAATGGGGTGGAACGGGTGCATTCGTTGCGAAAATTCCGACATCGCTTCGTGGCACGAACTTTTGCACCATTTCGGCCCGTTTTGCACCGAGTTTTGTAACTCAACCAAATGGTCCCCAATGCACCAAAATTGTATGAAACGCACCAAAACATGAGTTTAGGGTCCAATGGGGTGGATCGGGTTCCTTCGTTGCGAAAAATTTCGAAGCGACTTCGTGGCCCGAACTTTTGCACCAGTTCGGCCCGTTTTGCACCGAGTTTCGTAACTCAACCAAACGGTCTCAAATGCACCAAAATTGTACAAAACGCACCAAAACATGAGTTCAGGGTCCAATGGGGTGTATTGGATTCGTTGGTTGCGGAAAATTCCGACGCGACTTCGTGCACGAACTTTTGCACCAGTTCAGCCCGTTTTCCGCCGAGTTTCAAAAGTAAACCAAACGGTCCCAAATGCACCAAAATTGTACAAACGCACAAAACATGAGTTTAGGGTCCAAATGGGGTCTATCGGTTGCGTTCATTGCGAAAAATTCCGACGCGAATTCGTGGCACAAACTTTTGCACCATTTCGACCCGTTTTGCACCGAGTTTTGTAACTCAACCAAATGGTCCCCAATGCACAAAAATTGTACAAAACGCACCAAAACATGAGTTCAGGGTCCAATGGGGTCGGATTAGGTGCGTTGGTTGCGAAAAATTCCGACGCGACTTCGTGGCTCGAACTTTTGCACCAGTTCGGCCCATTTTGCACCGAGTTTAGTAAGTCAACCAAATGGTCCAAATGCACCAAAATTGTATGAACGCACCAAAACATGAGTTTAGGGTCCAATGGGGTGGATCGGGTGCGTTCATTGTGAAAAATTTCGAAGCGACTTCGTGGCACGAACTTTTGCACCAGTTCGGCCCGTTTTGCACCAAGTTTCGTAGGTCAACCAAACGGTCCCAAATGCACCAAAATTGTACGAACGCACCAAAACATGAGTTTAGGGTCCAATGGGGTGGATCGGGTGCGTTCATTGCGAAAATTTCTGACCCAACTTTGTGGCACGAACTTTTGCACATTTTTGCACCGAGTTTCGTAAGTCATCCAAACGGTCCCAAATGCACCAAAATTGTACGAAATGCACCAAACATGCGTTTAGGGTCCAATGGGGTGGAACGGGTGCATTCGTTGCGAAAAATTCCGACATCGGCTTCGTGGCACGAACTTTTGCACCATTTCGGCCCGTTTTGCACCGAGTTTTGTGACTCAACCAAATGGTCCCAATGCACACAAATGGTACGAAACGCACCAAAACATGAGTTTAGGATGCAATGGGGTGGATCGGTTGCGTTCATTGCGAAAAATTCCGACAAGACTTCGTGGCACGAACTTTTGCACCCGTCGGCCCATTTTGCACCGAGTTTCGTAGGTCAACCAAACGGTCCAAAATGCTCCACAAATTGTACGAAACACCACCAAAACTATGAGTTTAGGGTCCAATGGGGTGGATCGCGTGCGTTGGTTTGCGCAAAAATTCCGAACGTGACTTCGTGACACTGAAACGTTTTGCACCAATCGGACCGTTTTGCACCGAGTTTCGTAACCAACCAAACGGTCCCCAATGCAAAAAATTATACGAAAGGCACCAAAACATGAGTTTAGGGTCCAATGGGATGGATCAGGTGCCGTTCGTTTCGAAACTTTTGATTGGCGACTTCGTGCCACGAACTTTTGTACCAGTTTCGGCCCGTTTTGCACCGAGTTTCGTAATCAACCAAATGGTCCCAATGCACCAAAATTGTACGAAGCACCAAACATGAGTTTAGGGTCCAATGGGGTGGAGGTGTGTTCGGTGCGAAAAATTCCAACACGACTTCGTGGCACGAACTTTTGCACCAGTTCGGCCCGTTTTGCACCGATATTCGTAAGTCAACCAAACGGTCCCAACGCACCCAAATTTATGAACGCACCAAAACATTTGTTTAGGGTCCAATGGGTGGATCGGGTGCGTTCGTTGTGAAAAATTCCGGCGACTTCGTGGCACAAACTTTGCACCAGTTCGGCCCGTTTTGCACCAAGTTTCGTAGTCAACCAAACGGTCCCAAATGCACCAAAATTGTACGAACGCACCAAAACATGAGTTTAGGGTCCAATGGGGTGGATCGGGTGCGCATTGCGAAAATTTCTGACACACTTCGAGGCACGAACTTTTGCATATTTTGCACCGAGTTTCGTAAGTCATCCAAACGGTCCCAAATGCACCAAAATTGTACGAAATGCACCAAACATGCGATTTAGGGTCCAATGGGGTGGAACGGGTGCATTCATTGCGAAAAATTCCGACATCGCTTCGTGGCACGAACTTTTGCACCATTTCGGCCCGTTTTGCACCGAGTTTTGTAACTCAACCAAATGGTCCCCAATGCACAAAAATTGTACGAAACGCACCAAAACATGAGTTTAGGATCCTATGGGGTGGATCGGGTGCGTTCATTGCGAAAAATTCCGACAAGACTTCGTGGCACGAACTTTTGCACCAGTTCGGCCCGTTTTGCACCAAGTTTCGTAGGTCAACCAAACTGGTCCAAAATGCACCAAAATTGTACGAACGCACCAAAACATGAGTTTAGGGTCCAATGGGGTGGATCGGTGCGTTCATTGCGAAAATTTCTGACACAACTTCGTGGCACGAACTTTTGCACATTTTGCACCGAGTTTCGTAAGTCATCCAAACGGTCCCAAATGCACCAAAATTGTACGAAATGCCCCAAACATGCGTTTAGGGTCCAATGGGGTGGAACGGGTGCATTCGTTGCGAAAAATTCCGACATCGCTTCGTGGCACGAACTTTTGCACCATTTCGGCCCGTTTTGCACCGAGTTTTGTAACTCAACCAAATGGTCCCCAATGCACCTAAATTGTATGAAACGCACCAAAACATGAGTTTAGGGTCCAATGGGGTGGATCGGGTGGCTTCGTTGCGAAAAATTTCGAAGCGACTTCGTGCTCGAACTTTTGCACCAGTTCGGCCCGTTTTGCACCGAGTTTCGTAACTCAACCAAACGGTCTCAAATGCCACAAAATTGTACAAAACGCACCAAAACATGAGTTTCAGGGTCCAATGGGGTGGATTGGATTCGTTGGTTGCGGAAAAATTCTGACGCGACTTCGTGCACGAACTTTTGCACCAGTTCAGGCCCGTTTTGCGCCGAGTTTCAAAAGTAAACCAAACGGTCCCAAATGCACCAAAATTGTACGAACGCACCAAAAACATGAGTTTAGGGTCCAATGGGGTCTGATCGGTTGCGTTCATTGCGAAAATTCCGACGCGAATTCGTGGCACAAACTTTTGCACCATTTTCGACCCGTTTGCACCGAGTTTTGTAACTCAACCAATGGTCCCCAATGCACAAAAATTGTACAAACGCACCAAAACATGAGTTCAGGGTCCAATGGGGCGGATTAGGTGCGTTGGTTGCGAAAAATTCTGAACGCGCTTCGTGGCTCGAACTTTTGCACCAGTTCGGCCCAGTTTTGCACCGGTTTAATGTAAGTCAACCAAACGGTCCAAATGCACCAAAATTGTATGAACTCACCAAAACATGAGTTTAGGGTCCAATGGGGGTGGATCGGGTGCGTCATTGTGAAAAATTTCGAAGCGACTTCGTGGCACGAACTTTTGCACCAGTTCGGCCCGTTTTGCACCAAGTTTCGTAGGTCAACCAACGGTCCAAAATGCACCAACATTGTACGAAACGCACCAAAACATGAGTTTAGGGTCCAATGGGGTGGATCGGGTGCGTTCATTGCGAAAATTTCTGACACAACTTCGTGGCACGAACTTTTGCACATTTTGCACCGAGTTTCGTAAGTCATCCAAACGGTCCCAAATGCACCAAAATTGTACGAAATGCACCAAACATGCGTTTAGGGTCCAATGGGGTGGAACGGGTGCATTCGTTGCGAAAAATTCCGACATCGCTTCGTGGCACGAACTTTTGCACCATTTCGGCCCGTTTTGCACCGAGTTTTGTAACTCAACCAAATGGTCCCCAATGCACACAAATTGTACGAAACGCACCAAAACATGAGTTTAGGATCCAATGGGGTGGATCGGGTTGCGTTCATTGCGAAAAATTCCGACAAGACTTCGTGGCACGAACTTTTGCACCAGTTCGGCCCGTTTTGCACCAAGTTTCGTAGGTCAACCAAACGGTCCCAAATGCACCAAAATTGTACGAACACACCAAAACATGAGTTTAGGGTCCAATGGGGTGGATCGGGTGCGTTCATTGCGAAAATTTCTGACACAACTTCGTGGCACGAACTTTTGCACATTTTGCACCGAGTTTCGTAAGTCATCCAAACGGTCCCAAATGCACCAAAAATTGTACGAAATGCCCCAAACATGCGTTTAGGGTCCAATGGGGTGGAACGGGTGCATTCGTTGCGAAAAATTCCGACATCGCTTCGTGGCACGAACTTTTGCACCATTTCGGCCCGTTTTGCACCGAGTTTTGTAACTCAACCAAATGGTCCCCAATGCACCAAAATTGTATGAAACGCACCAAAACATGAGTTTAGGGTCCAATGGGTGGATCGGGGTTCCTTCGTTGCGAAAAATTCGAAGCGACTTCGTGGCCCGAACTTTGCACCAGTTCGGCCCGTTTGCACCGAGTTTCGTAACTCAACCAACGGTCCCAAATGCACCAAAATTGTACAAAACGCACCAAAACATGAGTTCAGGGTCCAATGGGGTGTATTGGATTCGTTGGTTGCGGAAAATTCCGATGCGACTTCGTGCACGAACTTTTGCACCATTCGGCCCGTTTTGCGCCGAGTTTCAAAAAACCAAACGTCCCAAATGCACCAAAATTGTACGAACGCACAAAAACATGAGTTTAGGGTCCAATGGGGTCTATCGGGTGCGTTCATTGCGAAAAATTCCGACGCGACTTCGTGGCACAACTTTTGCACCATTCGACCGTTTTGCACCGAGTTTGTAACTCACCAAATGGTCCCAATGCACAAAATTGTACAAAAGCACCAAAACACAGTTTAGGGTCCAATGGGGTGGATTGGTGCGTTGGTTGCGAAAAATTCCGACGCGACTTCGTGGCTCGAACTTTTGCACCAGTTCGGCCCGTTTTGCACCGGGTTTCGTAAGTCAACCAAACGGTCCAAATGCACCAAATTGTATGACGCACCAAAACATGAGTTTAGGGTCCAATGGGGTGGATCGGTGCGTTCATGTGAAAAACTTCGAAGCGACTTCGTGGCACGAACTTTTGCACCAGTTCGGCCCGTTTTGCACCAAGTTTCGTAGGTCAACCAAACGGTCCCAAATGCACCAAAATTGTACGAACGCACCAAAACATGAGTTTAGGGTCCAATGGGGTGGATCGGGTGCGTTCATTGCGAAAATTTCTGACACAACTTCGTGGCACGAACTTTTGCACATTTTGCACCGAGTTTCGTAAGTCATCCAAACGGTCCCAAATGCACCAAAATTGTACGAAATGCACCAAACATGCGTTTAGGGTCCAATGGGGTGGAACGGGTGCATTCGTTGCGAAAAATTCCGACATCGCTTCGTGGCACGAACTTTTGCACCATTTCGGCCCGTTTTGCACCGAGTTTTGTAACTCAACCAAATGGTCCCCAATGCACACAAATTGTACGAAACGCACCAAAACATGAGTTTAGGATGCAATGGGGTGGATCGGTTGCGTTCATTGCGAAAAATTCCGACAAGACTTCGTGGCACGAACTTTTGCACCAGTTCGGCCCGTTTTGCACCAGTTTCGTAGGTCAACCAAACTGTCCAAAATGCACCAAAATTGTACGAAACACACCAAAACATGAGTTTAGGGTCCAATGGGGTGGATCGCGTGCGTTATTGCGAAAATTCCGACGCGACTTCATGACGAACTTTTGCACCAATTCGGCCCGTTTTGCACCGAGTTTCGTAACTCAACCAAACGGTCCCCAATGCCCAAATTATACGAAATACACCAAAACATGAGTTTAGGGTCCAATGGGATGGATCGGGTGCGTTCGTTTCGAAAACTTTTGATGCGACTTCGTGCACGAACTTTTGTACCATTCGGCCCGTTTTGCACCGAGTTTCGTAAGTCAACCAAATGGTCCCAATGCACCAAAATTGTACGAAATGCACCAAAACATGAGTTTAGGGTCCAATGGGGTGGAGCGGGTGTGTTCGTTGCGAAATTCCAATACTCTTCGTGGCACGAACTTTTGCACCAGTTCGGCCCGTTTTGCACCGATTTCGTAAGTCAACCAAACGGTCCCCAACTGCACCAAATTGTATGAACTGCACCAAAACATGAGTTTAGGGTCCAATGGGGTGGATCGGGTGCGTTCATTGTGAAAATTTCCGACGCGACTTCGTGGCACGAACTTTTGCACCAGTTCGGCCCGTTTTGCACCAAGTTTCGTAGGTCAACCAAACGGTCCCAAATGCACCAAATTGTACGAACGCACCAAAACATGAGTTTAGGGTCAATGGGGTGGATCGGGTGCGTTCATTGCGAAAATTTCTGACACAACTTTGTGGCACGAACTTTTGCACATTTTGCACCGAGTTTCGTAAGTCATCCAAACGGTCCCAAATGCACCAAAATTGTACGAAATGCACCAAAACATGCGTTTAGGTCCAATGGGGTGGAACGGTGCATTCGTTGCGAAAAATTCCGACATCGCTTCGTGGCACGAACTTTTGCACCATTTCGGCCCCGTTTTGCACCGAGTTTTGTAACTCAACCAAATGGTCCCCAATGCACAAAATTGTACGAAACGCACCAAAACATGAGTTTTAGGATCCAATGGGGTGGATCGGGTGCTTTCATTGCGAAAATTCTGACAAGACTTCGTGGCACGAACTTTTGCACCAGTTCGGCCCGTTTGCACCAAGTTTCGTAGGTCAACCAAACTGTCCCAAATGCACCAAAATTGTACGAACACACCAAACATGAGTTTAGGGTCCAATGGGGTGGATCGGTGCGTTCATTGCGAAAAATTCTGACACAACTTCGTGGCACGAACTTTTGGACCATTTTGCACCGAATTTCGTAAGTCATCCAAACGGTCCCAAATGCACCAAAATTGTACGAAATGCCCCAAACATGCGTTTAGGGTCCAATGGGGTGGAACGGGTGCATTCGTTGCGAAAAATTCCGACATCGCTTCGTGGCACGAACTTTTGCACCATTCGGCCCGTTTGCACCGAGCTTTGACTCAACCAAATGGTCCCCAATGCACACAAATTGTACGAAACGCACCAAAACATGAGTTAGGGTAATGGGGTGGATCGGGGTTGCGTTCATTGCGAAAAATTCCGCAAGACTTCGTGGCACACGAACTTTTTGCACCAGTTCGGCCCGTTTGCACCAAGTTTCGTAGGTCAA
>NW_024376741.1:0-27221 GCF_016808335.1 Panicum virgatum
GATCCACTCCCATTGGCCCCTAAACTGATGTTTTGGTGCGTTTCGTACCATTGGGTGCATTCGGACCGTTTGGTTGCCTTACGAAACTCGGTGCAAAACGGGCCGAACTAGTGCAAAAGTTCGTGCCACAAAGTCGCGTCCGAATTTTTCAACACGAACGCACCTGATCCACCCCATTTGACCCTAAACTGACGTTTTTGGTGCGTTTTAACCTTTTGGGTGCATTCAGGACCGTTTGGTTGCCTTACGAAACTCGGTGGAAACGGGCCGATCTAGTGCAAAAGTTCGTGCCAGAATTTGCGTCGAATTTTTCGCAACGAACGCACCCGATCCACCCCAGTGGACAATAAACTGACATTTTGGTGTGTTCGTACTGTTTTGGGTGGCATTCGGGGCCGTTTGGTTGCCTTACGAAACTCGGTGCGAACGGGGCCGAACTAGTGCAAAAGTTCGTGCCACAAAGTTCGCGTCGGAATTTTTCGCAACGAACGCACCCGATCCACTCCATTGGCCCCTAAACTGATGTTTTGGTGCGTTTCGTACCCTTGGGTCCATTCGGGACTGTTTGGTTGCCTTACGAAACTAGGTGCAAAACGGGCTGAACACTAGCAAAAGTTCGTGCCACGAAGTCGCGTCCGAATTTTTCGCAACGAACGCACCCGATTCGCACCCATTTGACCCTAACTGACATTTGGTGCATTTCGAACCTTTGGGTGCATTCAGGACCGTTTGGTTGCCTAGGAAACTCGGTGGAAAATACGGCCGATTAGTGCAAAAGTTCGTGCCACGAAGTTTCGTCAGAATTTTTCGCAACGAACGCACCTGATCCACCCCATTGGCCCTAAAATGACATTTTGGTGCATTTCATTCCATTTGGGTGCATCCAGAACTGTTTGGCTGCCTTATGAACTCGGTGGAAAACTGGCCGAACTAGTGCAAAAGTTCGTGCCACGAAGTCGCGGCGAATTTTTCGCAACCAAAGCACCCGATCCACCCCATTGGACCCCAAAACATTAGTTTAGGGTCCAATGGGGTGGATCGGGTGCTTGTTTTGGTGCGTTTCGTACCATTTGGGTGCATTCGGGACCGTTTGGTTGCTTACGAAACTTGGTGCAATTCGGGCCGAACTAGTGCAAAAGTTCGTGCCACGAAGTCGCATCGTAATTTTTCGCAACAAACGCACCCGATCCACCCCATTGGACCATAAACTGACATTTTGGTGTGTTTCGTACTGTTTGGGTGCTTTCGGGACCGTTTGGTTGCCTTACGAAACTCGGCGCGAAACGGGCCGAACTAGTGCAAAAGTTTGTGCCACGAAGTCGCGTCCGAATTTTTCGCAACGAATGCACCCGATCCACCCCATTTGACCCTAAACTAACGTTTTGGTGCATTTCGTACCTTTTGCGTGCATTCAGGACCGTTTGGTTGCCTTACGAATCTCGGTGCAAAACGGGCTGAACAAGTGCAAAAGTTCGTGCCACGAAGTCGCTTCGGAATTTTTCGAAACAAATGCACCCGATCCACCCCATTGGACCGAAAACTGACATTTTGGTGTGTTTCGTACTGTTTGGGTGCATTCGGGGCCGTTTGGTTGCCTTACGAAACTCAGTGCGAAACGGGCCGAACTAGTGCAAAAGTTCGTGCCACAAAGTTGCGTCGGAAATTTTTCGCAACGAACGCACCCGATCCACTCCATTGGCCCCTAAACTGATGTTTTGGTGCGTTTCGTACCATTGGGTGCATTCGGGACCGTTTGGTTGCCATACGAAACTCGGTGCAAAACGGGCCGAACTAGTGCAAAAGTTCGTGCCACGAAGTTGCGTCCGAATTTTTCAAAACGAACGCAGCCGATCCACCCCATTTGACCCTAAACTGACGTTTTGGTGCATTTCGAACCTTTTGGGTGCTTCAGGACCGTTTGGTTGCCTTATGAAACTCGGTGGAAAATACGCCAACTTAGTGCAAAAGTTCGTGCCACGAAGTTGCGTCAGAATTTTTCGCAACGAACGCACCTGATCCACCCCATTTGGCCCTAAACTGACAGTTTGGTGCATTTCGTTCCATTTGGGTGCATCCAGGACTGTTTGGCTGCCTTACGAAACTCGGTGGAAAATGGGCCGAACTAGTGCAAAAGTTTGTGCCACGAAGTCGCAGCGGAATTTTTCGCAACCAAAGCACCCGATCCACCCCATTGGACCCCGAAACATCAGTTTATGGTCCAATGGGGTAGATCGAGTGCTGTTTTGGTGCGTTTCGTAGCATTTGGGTGCATTCGGGACCGTTTGGTTCCTTACGAAACTTGGTGCAATTCGGGCCGAACTAGTGCAAAAGTACGTGCCACGAAGTCGCATTGTAATTTTTCGCAACAAACGCACCCGATCCACCCCATTGGACCATAAACTGACATTTTGGTGTGTTTCGTACTGTTTGGGTGCATTCGGGACCGTTTGGTTGCCTTACAAAACTCGACGCGAAACGGGCCGAACTAGTGCAAAGTTTGTGCCACAAAGTCACGTCGGAATTTTTCGCAACAAACGCACCCGATCCACTCCATTGGCCCTTAAACTGATGTTTTGGTTTGTTTCGTACCATTGGGTGCATTCGGGACCGTTTGGTTGCCTTACGAAACTCGGTGCAAAACGGGTCGAACTAGTGCAAAAGTTCGAGCCACGAAGTCGTGTCCGAATTTTTCGCAACGAACGCACGCGATCCACCCCATCTAAACTTACGTTTTGGTGCATTTCGTACCTTTTGATTGCATTCAGGACCGTTTGGTTGCCTTACGAAACTCGGTGCAAAACGAGCCGAACAAGTGCAAAAGTTCGTGCCACAAAGTCGCGTCCGAATTTTTCACAACGAACGCACCTGGATCACCCCATTTGACCCTAAACTGACGTTTTGGTGCAGTTTGAATCTTTTGGGTGCATTCAGGACCGTTTGGTTGCCTTACGAAACTCGGTGGAAAACGGGCCGATCTAGTGCAAAAGTTCGTGCCATGAATTTGCGTCAGAATTTTTCGCAACGAACGCACCCGATCCACCCCATTGGACAATAAACTGACATTTTGGTGTGTTTCGTACTGTTTGGGTGCATTTGGGGCCGTTTGGTTGCCTTACGAAACTCGGTGCAAAACGGGCCGAACTAGTGCAAAAGTTCGTGCCACAAAGTCGCGTCGGAATTTTTCGCAACGAACGTACCCGATCCACTCCATTGGCCCCTAAACTGATGTTTTGGTGCGTTTCGTACCATTGGGTGCATTCGGGACCGTTTGGTTGCCTTACGAAACTAGGTGCAAAACGGGCTGAACACGCAAAAGTTCGTGCCACGAAGTCGCGTCCGAATTTTTCGCAACGAACGCACCCGATCCACCCCATTTGACCCTAAACTGACATTTTGGTGCATTTCGAACCTTTTGGGTGCATTCAGGACCTGTTTGGTTGCCTTATGAAACTCGGTGGAAAATACGCCAATTTAGTGCAAAAGTTCGTGCCACGAAGTTGCGTCAGAATTTTTCACAACAAACGCACCTGATCCACCCCATTTGGCCCTAAACTGACATTTTGGTGCATTTCGTTCCATTTGGGTGCATCCAGGACTGTTTGGCTGCCTTACGAAACTCGGTGGAAAACGGCCCGAACTAGTGCAAAAGTTCGTGCCACGAAGTCGCGGCGGAATTTTTCGCAACCAAAGCACCCGATCCACCCCATTGGACCCCAAAACATCAGTTTAGGGTCCAATGGGGTAGATCGGGTGCTGGTTTGGTGCGTTTCGTAGCATTTGGGTGCATTCGGGACTGTTTGGTTGCTTACGAAACTTGGTGCAATTCGGGCCGAACTAGTGCAAAAGTTCGTGCCATGAAGTCGCATCGTAATTTTTCGCAACAAACGAAATCGATCCACCCCATTGGACCATAAACTGACATTTTGGTGTGTTTCGTTCTGTTTGGGTGCATTCGGGACCGTTAGGTTGCCTAACGAAACTCGGTGCGAAACGGGCCGAACTAGTGCAAAAGTTTGTGCCACAAAGTCGCGTCGGAATTTTTCGCAACGAATGCACCCAATCCACTCCATTGGCCCCTAAACTGATGTTTTGGTGTGTTTCGTACCATTGAGTGCATTCGGGACCGTTTGGTTGCCTTACGAAACTCGGTGGAAAAACGGGCCGAACTAGTGCAAAAGTTCGTGCCACGAAGTCGCGTCCGAATTTTCACAACGAACGCACCCGATCCACCCCATTTGACCCTAAACTGACGTTTTGGTGCATTTTGAACCTTTTGGGTGCATTCAGGACCGTTTGGTTATGTTACGAAACTCGGTGGAAAATGGGCCGATCTAGTGCAAAAGTTCGTGCCACGAAGTTGCGTCAGAATTTTTCGCAACGAACGCACCTGATCCACCCCATTTGGCCCTAAACTGACATTTTGGTGCCTTTCGTTCCATTTGGGTGCATCCAGGACTGTTTGGCTGCCTTACGAAACTCGGTGGAAAACGGGCCGAACTAGTGCAAAAGTTCGTGCAACGAAGTCACGGCGGAATTTTTCGCAACCAAAGCACCCGATCCACCCCATTGGACCCCAAAACATCAGTTTAGGGTCCAATGGGGTAGATCGGGTGCTGTTTTGGTGTGTTTCGTAGCATTTGGGTGCATTCGGGACCGTTTGGTTGCTTACGAAACTTGGTCATTTCGGGTCGTACTAGTGCAAAAGTACGTGCCACGAAGTTGCATCGTAATTTTTCGCAACAAACGAACCCGATCCACCCTATTGGACCATAAACTGACATTTTGGTGTGTTTCGTACTGTTTGGGTGCATTCGGGACCGTTAGGTTGCCTAACGAAACTCGGTGCGAAACGGGCCGAACTAGTGCAAAAGTTTGTGCCACAAAGTCGTGTCGGAATTTTTCGCAACGAATGCACCTGATCCACTCCATTGACCCCTAAACTGATGTTTTGGTGCGTTTCGTACCATAGGGTAAATTCCGGACCGTTTGGTTGCCTTACGAAACTCGGTGCAAAACGGGCCGAACTAGTGCAAAAGTTCGTGCCACAAAGTCGCGTCCGAATTTTTCACAACGAACGCACCTGGATCACCCCATTTGACCCTAAACTGACGTTTTGGTGCAGTTTGAACCCTTTGGGTGCATTCAGGACCGTTTGGTTGCCTTACGAAACTCGGTGGAAAACGGGCCGATCTAGTGCAAAAGTTCGTGCCATGAATTTGCGTCAGAATTTTTCGCAACGAACGCACCCGATCCACCCCATTGGACAATAAACTGACATTTTGGTGTGTTTCTTACTGTTTGGGTGCATTCGGGGCCGTTTGGTTGCCTTACGAAACTCGGTGCGAAACGGGCTGAACTAGTGCAAAAGTTCGTGCCACAAAGTCGCGTCGGAATTTTTCGCAACGAACGCACCCGATCCACTCCATTGGCCCCTAAACTGATGTTTTGGTGCGTTTCGTACCATTGGGTGCATTCGGGACCGTTTGGTTGCCTTACGAAACTAGGTGCAAAACGGGATGAACACGCAAAAGTTCGTGCCACGAAGTCGCGTTCGAATTTTTCGCAACGAACGCACCCAATCCACCCCATTTGACCCTAAACTGACATTTTGATGCATTTCGAACCTTTTGGGTGCATTCAGGACCGTTTGGTTGCCTTATGAAACTCGGTGGAAAATACTCCAATTTAGTGCAAAAGTTCGTGCCACGAAGTTGCGTCAGAATTTTTCGCAACGAACGCACCTGATCCACCCCATTTGGCCCTAAAATGACATTTTGGTGCATTTCATTCCATTTGGGTGCATCCAGACTGTTTGGCTGCCTTACGAAACTCGGTGGAAAACGGGCCGAACTAGTGCAAAAGTTCGTGCCACGAAGTCGCGGCGGAATTTTTCGCAACCAAAGCACCCGATCCACCCGATTGGACCCCAAAACATCAGTTTAGGGTCCAATGGGGTAGATCGGGTGCTGTTTTGGTGCGTTTCGTAGCATTTGGGTGCATTCGGGACTGTTTGGTTGCTTACGAAACTTGGTGCAATTCGGGCCGAACTAGTGCAAAAGTACGTGCCACGAAGTTGCATCGTAATTTTTCGCAACAAACGCACCCGATCCACCCCATTGGACCATAAACTGACATTTTGGTGTGTTTCGTGTTGTTTGGGTGCATTCGGGACCGTTTGGTTGCCTTACGAAACTCGGCGCGAAACGGGCCGAACTAGTGCAAAAGTTCGTGCCACGAAGTCACGTCCGAATTTTTCGCAACGAACGCACCCGATCCACCCCATTTGACCCTAAACTGACGTTTTGGTGCATTTCGTACCTTTTGCGTGCATTCAGGACCGTTTGGTTGCCTTACGAATCTCGGTGCAAAACGGGCTGAACAAGTGCAAAAGTTCGTGCCACGAAGTCGCTTCGGAATTTTTCGAAACAAATGCACCCGATCCACCCCATTGGACCGAAAACTGACATTTTGGTGTGTTTCGTACTGTTTGGGTGCATTCGGGGCCGTTTGGTTGCCTTACGAAACTCAGTGCGAAACGGGCCGAACTAGTGCAAAAGTTCGTGCCACAAAGTTGCGTCGGAATTTTTCGCAACGAACGCACCCGATCCACTCCATTGGCCCCTAAACTGATGTTTTGGTGCGTTTCGTACCATTGGGTGCATTCGGGACCGTTTGGTTGCCATACGAAACTCGGTGCAAAACGGGCCGAACTAGTGCAAAAGTTCGTGCCACGAAGTTGCGTCCGAATTTTTCAAAACGAACGCAGCCGATCCACCCCATTTGACCCTAAACTGACGTTTTGGTGCATTTCGAACCTTTTGGGTGCTTTCAGGACCGTTTGGTTGCCTTATGAAACTCGGTGGAAAATACGCCAACTTAGTGCAAAAGTTCGTGCCACGAAGTTGCGTCAGAATTTTTCGCAACGAACGCACCTGATCCACCCCATTTGGCCCTAAACTGACAGTTTGGTGCATTTCGTTCCATTTGGGTGCATCCAGGACTGTTTGGCTGCCTTACGAAACTCGGTGGAAAATGGGCCGAACTAGTGCAAAAGTTTGTGCCACGAAGTCGCAGCGGAATTTTTCGCAACCAAAGCACCCGATCCACCCCATTGGACCCCGAAACATCAGTTTATGGTCCAATGGGGTAGATCGAGTGCTGTTTTGGTGCGTTTCGTAGCATTTGGGTGCATTCGGGACCGTTTGGTTCCTTACGAAACTTGGTGCAATTCGGGCCGAACTAGTGCAAAAGTACGTGCCACGAAGTCGCATTGTAATTTTTCGCAACAAACGCACCCGATCCACCCCATTGGACCATAAACTGACATTTTGGTGTGTTTCGTACTGTTTGGGTGCATTCGGGACCGTTTGGTTGCCTTACAAAACTCGACGCGAAACGGGCCGAACTAGTGCAAAAGTTTGTGCCACAAAGTCACGTCGGAATTTTTCGCAACAAACGCACCCGATCCACTCCATTGGCCCTTAAACTGATGTTTTGGTTTGTTTCGTACCATTGGGTGCATTCGGGACCGTTTGGTTGCCTTACGAAACTCGGTGCAAAACGGGTCGAACTAGTGCAAAAGTTCGAGCCACGAAGTCGTGTCCGAATTTTTCGCAACGAACGCACGCGATCCACCCCATCTAAACTTACGTTTTGGTGCATTTCGTACCTTTTGATTGCATTCAGGACCGTTTGGTTGCCTTACGAAACTCGGTGCAAAACGAGCCGAACAAGTGCAAAAGTTCGTGCCACAAAGTCGCGTCCGAATTTTTCACAACGAACGCACCTGGATCACCCCATTTGACCCTAAACTGACGTTTTGGTGCAGTTTGAATCTTTTGGGTGCATTCAGGACCGTTTGGTTGCCTTACGAAACTCGGTGGAAAACGGGCCGATCTAGTGCAAAAGTTCGTGCCATGAATTTGCGTCAGAATTTTTCGCAACGAACGCACCCGATCCACCCCATTGGACAATAAACTGACATTTTGGTGTGTTTCGTACTGTTTGGGTGCATTTGGGGCCGTTTGGTTGCCTTACGAAACTCGGTGCAAAACGGGCCGAACTAGTGCAAAAGTTCGTGCCACAAAGTCGCGTCGGAATTTTTCGCAACGAACGTACCCGATCCACTCCATTGGCCCCTAAACTGATGTTTTGGTGCGTTTCGTACCATTGGGTGCATTCGGGACCGTTTGGTTGCCTTACGAAACTAGGTGCAAAACGGGCTGAACACGCAAAAGTTCGTGCCACGAAGTCGCGTCCGAATTTTTCGCAACGAACGCACCCGATCCACCCCATTTGACCCTAAACTGACATTTTGGTGCATTTCGAACCTTTTGGGTGCATTCAGGACCGTTTGGTTGCCTTATGAAACTCGGTGGAAAATACGCCAATTTAGTGCAAAAGTTCGTGCCACGAAGTTGCGTCAGAATTTTTCACAACAAACGCACCTGATCCACCCCATTTGGCCCTAAATCTGACATTTTGGTGCATTTCGTTCCATTTGGATGCATCCAGGACTGTTTGGCTGCCTTACGAAACTCGGTGGAAAACGGCCCGAACTAGTGCAAAAGTTCGTGCCACGAAGTCGCGGCGGAATTTTTCGCAACCAAAGCACCCGATCCACCCCATTGGACCCCAAAACATCAGTTTAGGGTCCAATGGGGTAGATCGGGTGCTGGTTTGGTGCGTTTCGTAGCATTTGGGTGCATTCGGGACTGTTTGGTTGCTTACGAAACTTGGTGCAATTCGGGCCGAACTAGTGCAAAAGTTCGTGCCATGAAGTCGCATCGTAATTTTTCGCAACAAACGAAATCGATCCACCCCATTGGACCATAAACTGACATTTTGGTGTGTTTCGTTCTGTTTGGGTGCATTCGGGACCGTTAGGTTGCCTAACGAAACTCGGTGCGAAACGGGCCGAACTAGTGCAAAAGTTTGTGCCACAAAGTCGCGTCGGAATTTTTCGCAACGAATGCACCCAATCCACTCCATTGGCCCCTAAACTGATGTTTTGGTGTGTTTCGTACCATTGAGTGCATTCGGGACCGTTTGGTTGCCTTACGAAACTCGGTGGAAAACGGGCCGAACTAGTGCAAAAGTTCGTGCCACGAAGTCGCGTCCGAATTTTTCACAACGAACGCACCCGATCCACCCCATTTGACCCTAAACTGACGTTTTGGTGCATTTTGAACCTTTTGGGTGCATTCAGGACCGTTTGGTTATGTTACGAAACTCGGTGGAAAATGGGCCGATCTAGTGCAAAAGTTCGTGCCACGAAGTTGCGTCAGAATTTTTCGCAACGAACGCACCTGATCCACCCCATTTGGCCCTAAACTGACATTTTGGTGCCTTTCGTTCCATTTGGGTGCATCCAGGACTGTTTGGCTGCCTTACGAAACTCGGTGGAAAACGGGCCGAACTAGTGCAAAAGTTCGTGCAACGAAGTCACGGCGGAATTTTTCGCAACCAAAGCACCCGATCCACCCCATTGGACCCCAAAACATCAGTTTAGGGTCCAATGGGGTAGATCGGGTGCTGTTTTGGTGTGTTTCGTAGCATTTGGGTGCATTCGGGACCGTTTGGTTGCTTACGAAACTTGGTCATTTCGGGTCGTACTAGTGCAAAAGTACGTGCCACGAAGTTGCATCGTAATTTTTCGCAACAAACGAACCCGATCCACCCTATTGGACCATAAACTGACATTTTGGTGTGTTTCGTACTGTTTGGGTGCATTCGGGACCGTTAGGTTGCCTAACGAAACTCGGTGCGAAACGGGCCGAACTAGTGCAAAAGTTTGTGCCACAAAGTCGTGTCGGAATTTTTCGCAACGAATGCACCTGATCCACTCCATTGACCCCTAAACTGATGTTTTGGTGCGTTTCGTACCATAGGGTAAATTCCGGACCGTTTGGTTGCCTTACGAAACTCGGTGCAAAACGGGCCGAACTAGTGCAAAAGTTCGTGCCACAAAGTCGCGTCCGAATTTTTCACAACGAACGCACCTGGATTACCCCATTTGACCCTAAACTGACGTTTTGGTGCAGTTTGAACCCTTTGGGTGCATTCAGGACCGTTTGGTTGCCTTACGAAACTCGGTGGAAAACGGGCCGATCTAGTGCAAAAGTTCGTGCCATGAATTTGCGTCAGAATTTTTCGCAACGAACGCACCCGATCCACCCCATTGGACAATAAACTGACATTTTGGTGTGTTTCTTACTGTTTGGGTGCATTCGGGGCCGTTTGGTTGCCTTACGAAACTCGGTGCGAAACGGGCTGAACTAGTGCAAAAGTTCGTGCCACAAAGTCGCGTCGGAATTTTTCGCAACGAACGCACCCGATCCACTCCATTGGCCCCTAAACTGATGTTTTGGTGCGTTTCGTACCATTGGGTGCATTCGGGACCGTTTGGTTGCCTTACGAAACTAGGTGCAAAACGGGATGAACACGCAAAAGTTCGTGCCACGAAGTCGCGTCCGAATTTTTCGCAACGAACGCACCCAATCCACCCCATTTGACCCCAAACTGACATTTTGATGCATTTCGAACCTTTTGGGTGCATTCAGGACCGTTTGGTTGCCTTATGAAACTCGGTGGAAAATACTCCAATTTAGTGCAAAAGTTCGTGCCACGAAGTTGCGTCAGAATTTTTCGCAACGAACGCACCTGATCCACCCCATTTGGCCCTAAAATGACATTTTGGTGCATTTCATTCCATTTGGGTGCATCCAGACTGTTTGGCTGCCTTACGAAACTCGGTGGAAAACGGGCCGAACTAGTGCAAAAGTTCGTGCCACGAAGTCGCGGCGGAATTTTTCGCAACCAAAGCACCCGATCCACCCGATTGGACCCCAAAACATCAGTTTAGGGTCCAATGGGGTAGATCGGGTGCTGTTTTGGTGCGTTTCGTAGCATTTGGGTGCATTCGGGACTGTTTGGTTGCTTACGAAACTTGGTGCAATTCGGGCCGAACTAGTGCAAAAGTACGTGCCACGAAGTTGCATCGTAATTTTTCGCAACAAACGCACCCGATCCACCCCATTGGACCATAAACTGACATTTTGGTGTGTTTCGTGTTGTTTGGGTGCATTCGGGACCGTTTGGTTGCCTTACGAAACTCGGCGCGAAACGGGCCGAACTAGTGCAAAAGTTCGTGACACGAAGTCACGTCCGAATTTTTCGCAACGAACGCACCCGATCCACCCCATTTGACCCTAAACTGACGTTTTGGTGCATTTCGTACCTTTTGCGTGCATTCAGGACCGTTTGGTTGCCTTACGAATCTCGGTGCAAAACGGGCTGAACAAGTGCAAAAGTTCGTGCCACGAAGTCGCTTCGGAATTTTTCGCAACAAATGCACCCGATCCACCCCATTGGACCGAAAACTGACATTTTGGTGTGTTTCGTACTGTTTGGGTGCATTCGGGGCCGTTTGGTTGCCTTACGAAACTCAGTGCGAAACGGGCCGAACTAGTGCAAAAGTTCGTGCCACAAAGTTGCGTCGGAATTTTTCGCAACGAACGCACCCGATCCACTCCATTGGCCCCTAAACTGATGTGTTTGGTGCGTTTCGTACCATTGGGTGCATTCGGGACCGTTTGGTTGCCATACGAAACTCGGTGCAAAACGGGCCGAACTAGTGCAAAAGTTCGTGCCACGAAGTTGCGTCCGAATTTTTCAAAACGAACGCAGCCGATCCACCCCATTTGACCCTAAACTGACGTTTTGGTGCATTTCGAACCTTTTGGGTGCTTTCAGGACCGTTTGGTTGCCTTATGAAACTCGGTGGAAAATACGCCAACTTAGTGCAAAAGTTCGTGCCACGAAGTTGCGTCAGAATTTTTCGCAACAAACGCACCCGATCCACCCCATTGGACCATAAACTGACATTTTGGTGTGTTTCGTACTGTTTGGGTGCATTCGGGACCGTTTGGTTGCCTTACAAAACTCGACGCGAAACGGGCCGAACTAGTGCAAAAGTTTGTGCCACAAAGTCACGTCGGAATTTTTCGCAACAAACGCACCCGATCCACTCCATTGGCCCTTAAACTGATGTTTTGGTTTGTTTCGTACCATTGGGTGCATTCGGGACCGTTTGGTTGCCTTACGAAACTCGGTGCAAAACGGGTCGAACTAGTGCAAAAGTTCGAGCCACGAAGTCGTGTCCGAATTTTTCGCAACGAACGCACGCGATCCACCCCATCTAAACTTACGTTTTGGTGCATTTCGTACCTTTTGATTGCATTCAGGACCGTTTGGTTGCCTTACGAAACTCGGTGCAAAACGAGCCGAACAAGTGCAAAAGTTCGTGCCACAAAGTCGCGTCCGAATTTTCACAACGAACGCACCTGGATCACCCCATTTGACCCTAAACTGACGTTTTGGTGCAGTTTGAATCTTTTGGGTGCATTCAGGACCGTTTGGTTGCCTTACGAAACTCGGTGGAAAACGGGCCGATCTAGTGCAAAAGTTCGTGCCATGAATTTGCGTCAGAATTTTTCGCAACGAACGCACCCGATCCACCCCATTGGACAATAAACTGACATTTTGGTGTGTTTCGTACTGTTTGGGTGCATTTGGGGCCGTTTGGTTGCCTTACGAAACTCGGTGCAAAACGGGCCGAACTAGTGCAAAAGTTCGTGCCACAAAGTCGTGTCGGAATTTTTCGCAACGAACGTACCCGATCCACTCCATTGGCCCCTAAACTGATGTTTTGGTGCGTTTCGTACCATTGGGTGCATTCGGGACCGTTTGGTTGCCTTACGAAACTAGGTGCAAAACGGGCTGAACACGCAAAAGTTCGTGCCACGAAGTCGCGTCCGAATTTTTCGCAACGAACGCACCCGATCCACCCCATTTGACCCTAAACTGACATTTTGGTGCATTTCGAACCTTTTGGGTGCATTCAGGACCGTTTGGTTGCCTTATGAAACTCGGTGGAAAATACGCCAATTTAGTGCAAAAGTTCGTGCCACGAAGTTGCGTCAGAATTTTTCACAACAAACGCACCTGATCCACCCCATTTGGCCCTAAATCTGACATTTTGGTGCATTTCGTTCCATTTGGGATGCATCCAGGACTGTTTGGCTGCCTTACGAAACTCGGTGGAAAACGGCCCGAACTAGTGCAAAAGTTCGTGCCACGAAGTCGCGGCGGAATTTTTCGCAACCAAAGCACCCGATCCACCCCATTGGACCCCAAAACATCAGTTTAGGGTCCAATGGGGTAGATCGGGTGCTGGTTTGGTGCGTTTCGTAGCATTTGGGTGCATTCGGGACTGTTTGGTTGCTTACGAAACTTGGTGCAATTCGGGCCGAACTAGTGCAAAAGTTCGTGCCATGAAGTCGCATCGTAATTTTTCGCAACAAACGAAATCGATCCACCCCATTGGACCATAAACTGACATTTTGGTGTGTTTCGTTCTGTTTGGGTGCATTCGGGACCGTTAGGTTGCCTAACGAAACTCGGTGCGAAACGGGCCGAACTAGTGCAAAAGTTTGTGCCACAAAGTCGCGTCGGAATTTTTCGCAACGAATGCACCCAATCCACTCCATTGGCCCCTAAACTGATGTTTTGGTGTGTTTCGTACCATTGAGTGCATTCGGGACCGTTTGGTTGCCTTACGAAACTCGGTGGAAAACGGGCCGAACTAGTGCAAAAGTTCGTGCCACGAAGTCGCGTCCGAATTTTTCACAACGAACGCACCCGATCCACCCCATTTGACCCTAAACTGACGTTTTGGTGCATTTTGAACCTTTTGGGTGCATTCAGGACCGTTTGGTTATGTTACGAAACTCGGTGGAAAATGGGCCGATCTAGTGCAAAAGTTCGTGCCACGAAGTTGCGTCAGAATTTTTCGCAACGAACGCACCTGATCCACCCCATTTGGCCCTAAACTGACATTTTGGTGCCTTTCGTTCCATTTGGGTGCATCCAGGACTGTTTGGCTGCCTTACGAAACTCGGTGGAAAACGGGCCGAACTAGTGCAAAAGTTCGTGCAACGAAGTCACGGCGGAATTTTTCGCAACCAAAGCACCCGATCCACCCCATTGGACCCCAAAACATCAGTTTAGGGTCCAATGGGGTAGATCGGGTGCTGTTTTGGTGTGTTTCGTAGCATTTGGGTGCATTCGGGACCGTTTGGTTGCTTACGAAACTTGGTCATTTCGGGTCGTACTAGTGCAAAAGTACGTGCCACGAAGTTGCATCGTAATTTTTCGCAACAAACGAACCCGATCCACCCTATTGGACCATAAACTGACATTTTGGTGTGTTTCGTACTGTTTGGGTGCATTCGGGACCGTTAGGTTGCCTAACGAAACTCGGTGCGAAACGGGCCGAACTAGTGCAAAAGTTTGTGCCACAAAGTCGTGTCGGAATTTTTCGCAACGAATGCACCTGATCCACTCCATTGACCCCTAAACTGATGTTTTGGTGCGTTTCGTACCATAGGGTAAATTCCGGACCGTTTGGTTGCCTTACGAAACTCGGTGCAAAACGGGCCGAACTAGTGCAAAAGTTCGTGCCACAAAGTCGCGTCCGAATTTTTCACAACGAACGCACCTGGATCACCCCATTTGACCCTAAACTGACGTTTTGGTGCAGTTTGAACCCTTTGGGTGCATTCAGGACCGTTTGGTTGCCTTACGAAACTCGGTGGAAAACGGGCCGATCTAGTGCAAAAGTTCGTGCCATGAATTTGCGTCAGAATTTTTCGCAACGAACGCACCCGATCCACCCCATTGGACAATAAACTGACATTTTGGTGTGTTTCTTACTGTTTGGGTGCATTCGGGGCCGTTTGGTTGCCTTACGAAACTCGGTGCGAAACGGGCTGAACTAGTGCAAAAGTTCGTGCCACAAAGTCGCGTCGGAATTTTTCGCAACGAACGCACCCGATCCACTCCATTGGCCCCTAAACTGATGTTTTGGTGCGTTTCGTACCATTGGGTGCATTCGGGACCGTTTGGTTGCCTTACGAAACTAGGTGCAAAACGGGATGAACACGCAAAAGTTCGTGCCACGAAGTCGCGTCCGAATTTTTCGCAACGAACGCACCCAATCCACCCCATTTGACCCCTAAACTGACATTTTGATGCATTTCGAACCTTTTGGGTGCATTCAGGACCGTTTGGTTGCCTTATGAAACTCGGTGGAAAATACTCCAATTTAGTGCAAAAGTTCGTGCCACGAAGTTGCGTCAGAATTTTTCGCAACGAACGCACCTGATCCACCCCATTTGGCCCTAAAATGACATTTTGGTGCATTTCATTCCATTTGGGTGCATCCAGACTGTTTGGCTGCCTTACGAAACTCGGTGGAAAACGGGCCGAACTAGTGCAAAAGTTCGTGCCACGAAGTCGCGGCGGAATTTTTCGCAACCAAAGCACCCGATCCACCCGATTGGACCCCAAAACATCAGTTTAGGGTCCAATGGGGTAGATCGGGTGCTGTTTTGGTGCGTTTCGTAGCATTTGGGTGCATTCGGGACTGTTTGGTTGCTTACGAAACTTGGTGCAATTCGGGCCGAACTAGTGCAAAAGTACGTGCCACGAAGTTGCATCGTAATTTTTCGCAACAAACGCACCCGATCCACCCCATTGGACCATAAACTGACATTTTGGTGTGTTTCGTACTGTTTGGGTGCATTCGGGACCGTTTGGTTGCCTTACGAAACTCGGCGCGAAACGGGCCGAACTAGTGCAAAAGTTCGTGCCACGAAGTCGCGTCCGAATTTTTCGCAACGAACGCACCCGATCCACCCCATTTGACCCTAAACTGACGTTTTGGTGCATTTCGTACCTTTTGCGTGCATTCAGGACCGTTTGGTTGCCTTACGAATCTCGGTGCAAAACGGGCTGAACAAGTGCAAAAGTTCGTGCCACGAAGTCGCTTCGGAATTTTTCGAAACAAATGCACCCGATCCACCCCATTGGACCGAAAACTGACATTTTGGTGTGTTTCGTACTGTTTGGGTGCATTCGGGGCCGTTTGGTTGCCTTACGAAACTCAGTGCGAAACGGGCCGAACTAGTGCAAAAGTTCGTGCCACAAAGTTGCGTCGGAATTTTTCGCAACGAACGCACCCGATCCACTCCATTGGCCCCTAAACTGATGTTTTGGTGCGTTTCGTACCATTGGGTGCATTCGGGACCGTTTGGTTGCCATACGAAACTCGGTGCAAAACGGGCCGAACTAGTGCAAAAGTTC
Organism: Panicum virgatum; assembly: GCF_016808335.1. Taxonomy (NCBI): domain Eukaryota; kingdom Viridiplantae; phylum Streptophyta; class Magnoliopsida; order Poales; family Poaceae; genus Panicum; species Panicum virgatum. Next base: position 16,207 of record NW_024376741.1, read on the forward strand.
GTGCCACGAAGTTGCGTCCGAATTTTTCAAAACGAACGCAGCCGATCCACCCCATTTGACCCTAAACTGACGTTTTGGTGCATTTCGAACCTTTTGGGTGCTTTCAGGACCGTTTGGTTGCCTTATGAAACTCGGTGGAAAATACGCCAACTTAGTGCAAAAGTTCGTGCCACGAAGTTGCGTCAGAATTTTTCGCAACGAACGCACCTGATCCACCCCATTTGGCCCTAAACTGACAGTTTGGTGCATTTCGTTCCATTTGGGTGCATCCAGGACTGTTTGGCTGCCTTACGAAACTCGGTGGAAAATGGGCCGAACTAGTGCAAAAGTTTGTGCCACGAAGTCGCAGCGGAATTTTTCGCAACCAAAGCACCCGATCCACCCCATTGGACCCCGAAACATCAGTTTATGGTCCAATGGGGTAGATCGAGTGCTGTTTTGGTGCGTTTCGTAGCATTTGGGTGCATTCGGGACCGTTTGGTTCCTTACGAAACTTGGTGCAATTCGGGCCGAACTAGTGCAAAAGTACGTGCCACGAAGTCGCATTGTAATTTTTCGCAACAAACGCACCCGATCCACCCCATTGGACCATAAACTGACATTTTGGTGTGTTTCGTACTGTTTGGGTGCATTCGGGACCGTTTGGTTGCCTTACAAAACTCGACGCGAAACGGGCCGAACTAGTGCAAAAGTTTGTGCCACAAAGTCACGTCGGAATTTTTCGCAACAAACGCACCCGATCCACTCCATTGGCCCTTAAACTGATGTTTTGGTTTGTTTCGTACCATTGGGTGCATTCGGGACCGTTTGGTTGCCTTACGAAACTCGGTGCAAAACGGGTCGAACTAGTGCAAAAGTTCGAGCCACGAAGTCGTGTCCGAATTTTTCGCAACGAACGCACGCGATCCACCCCATCTAAACTTACGTTTTGGTGCATTTCGTACCTTTTGATTGCATTCAGGACCGTTTGGTTGCCTTACGAAACTCGGTGCAAAACGAGCCGAACAAGTGCAAAAGTTCGTGCCACAAAGTCGCGTCCGAATTTTTCACAACGAACGCACCTGGATCACCCCATTTGACCCTAAACTGACGTTTTGGTGCAGTTTGAATCTTTTGGGTGCATTCAGGACCGTTTGGTTGCCTTACGAAACTCGGTGGAAAACGGGCCGATCTAGTGCAAAAGTTCGTGCCATGAATTTGCGTCAGAATTTTTCGCAACGAACGCACCCGATCCACCCCATTGGACAATAAACTGACATTTTGGTGTGTTTCGTACTGTTTGGGTGCATTTGGGGCCGTTTGGTTGCCTTACGAAACTCGGTGCAAAACGGGCCGAACTAGTGCAAAAGTTCGTGCCACAAAGTCGCGTCGGAATTTTTCGCAACGAACGTACCCGATCCACTCCATTGGCCCCTAAACTGATGTTTTGGTGCGTTTCGTACCATTGGGTGCATTCGGGACCGTTTGGTTGCCTTACGAAACTAGGTGCAAAACGGGCTGAACACGCAAAAGTTCGTGCCACGAAGTCGCGTCCGAATTTTTCGCAACGAACGCACCCGATCCACCCCATTTGACCCTAAACTGACATTTTGGTGCATTTCGAACCTTTTGGGTGCATTCAGGACCGTTTGGTTGCCTTATGAAACTCGGTGGAAAATACGCCAATTTAGTGCAAAAGTTCGTGCCACGAAGTTGCGTCAGAATTTTTCACAACAAACGCACCTGATCCACCCCATTTGGCCCTAAACTGACATTTTGGTGCATTTCGTTCCATTTGGGTGCATCCAGGACTGTTTGGCTGCCTTACGAAACTCGGTGGAAAACGGCCCGAACTAGTGCAAAAGTTCGTGCCACGAAGTCGCGGCGGAATTTTTCGCAACCAAAGCACCCGATCCACCCCATTGGACCCCAAAACATCAGTTTAGGGTCCAATGGGGTAGATCGGGTGCTGGTTTGGTGCGTTTCGTAGCATTTGGGTGCATTCGGGACTGTTTGGTTGCTTACGAAACTTGGTGCAATTCGGGCCGAACTAGTGCAAAAGTTCGTGCCATGAAGTCGCATCGTAATTTTTCGCAACAAACGAAATCGATCCACCCCATTGGACCATAAACTGACATTTTGGTGTGTTTCGTTCTGTTTGGGTGCATTCGGGACCGTTAGGTTGCCTAACGAAACTCGGTGCGAAACGGGCCGAACTAGTGCAAAAGTTTGTGCCACAAAGTCGCGTCGGAATTTTTCGCAACGAATGCACCCAATCCACTCCATTGGCCCCTAAACTGATGTTTTGGTGTGTTTCGTACCATTGAGTGCATTCGGGACCGTTTGGTTGCCTTACGAAACTCGGTGGAAAACGGGCCGAACTAGTGCAAAAGTTCGTGCCACGAAGTCGCGTCCGAATTTTTCACAACGAACGCACCCGATCCACCCCATTTGACCCTAAACTGACGTTTTGGTGCATTTTGAACCTTTTGGGTGCATTCAGGACCGTTTGGTTATGTTACGAAACTCGGTGGAAAATGGGCCGATCTAGTGCAAAAGTTCGTGCCACGAAGTTGCGTCAGAATTTTTCGCAACGAACGCACCTGATCCACCCCATTTGGCCCTAAACTGACATTTTGGTGCCTTTCGTTCCATTTGGGTGCATCCAGGACTGTTTGGCTGCCTTACGAAACTCGGTGGAAAACGGGCCGAACTAGTGCAAAAGTTCGTGCAACGAAGTCACGGCGGAATTTTTCGCAACCAAAGCACCCGATCCACCCCATTGGACCCCAAAACATCAGTTTAGGGTCCAATGGGGTAGATCGGGTGCTGTTTTGGTGTGTTTCGTAGCATTTGGGTGCATTCGGGACCGTTTGGTTGCTTACGAAACTTGGTCATTTCGGGTCGTACTAGTGCAAAAGTACGTGCCACGAAGTTGCATCGTAATTTTTCGCAACAAACGAACCCGATCCACCCTATTGGACCATAAACTGACATTTTGGTGTGTTTCGTACTGTTTGGGTGCATTCGGGACCGTTAGGTTGCCTAACGAAACTCGGTGCGAAACGGGCCGAACTAGTGCAAAAGTTTGTGCCACAAAGTCGTGTCGGAATTTTTCGCAACGAATGCACCTGATCCACTCCATTGACCCCTAAACTGATGTTTTGGTGCGTTTCGTACCATAGGGTAAATTCCGGACCGTTTGGTTGCCTTACGAAACTCGGTGCAAAACGGGCCGAACTAGTGCAAAAGTTCGTGCCACAAAGTCGCGTCCGAATTTTTCACAACGAACGCACCTGGATCACCCCATTTGACCCTAAACTGACGTTTTGGTGCAGTTTGAACCCTTTGGGTGCATTCAGGACCGTTTGGTTGCCTTACGAAACTCGGTGGAAAACGGGCCGATCTAGTGCAAAAGTTCGTGCCATGAATTTGCGTCAGAATTTTTCGCAACGAACGCACCCGATCCACCCCATTGGACAATAAACTGACATTTTGGTGTGTTTCTTACTGTTTGGGTGCATTCGGGGCCGTTTGGTTGCCTTACGAAACTCGGTGCGAAACGGGCTGAACTAGTGCAAAAGTTCGTGCCACAAAGTCGCGTCGGAATTTTTCGCAACGAACGCACCCGATCCACTCCATTGGCCCCTAAACTGATGTTTTGGTGCGTTTCGTACCATTGGGTGCATTCGGGACCGTTTGGTTGCCTTACGAAACTAGGTGCAAAACGGGATGAACACGCAAAAGTTCGTGCCACGAAGTCGCGTCCGAATTTTTCGCAACGAACGCACCCGATCCACCCCATTTGACCCCTAAACTGACATTTTGGATGCATTTCGAACCTTTTGGGTGCATTCAGGACCGTTTGGTTGCCTTATGAAACTCGGTGGAAAATACTCCAATTTAGTGCAAAAGTTCGTGCCACGAAGTTGCGTCAGAATTTTTCGCAACGAACGCACCTGATCCACCCCATTTGGCCCTAAAATGACATTTTGGTGCATTTCATTCCATTTGGGTGCATCCAGAACTGTTTGGCTGCCTTACTGAAACTCGGTGGAAAACGGGCCGAACTAGTGCAAAAGTTCGTGCCACGAAGTCGCGGCGGAATTTTTCGCAACCAAAGCACCCGATCCACCCGATTGGACCCCAAAACATCAGTTTAGGGTCCAATGGGGTGGATCGGGTGCTGTTTTGGTGCGTTTCGTAGCATTTGGGTGCATTCGGGACTGTTTGGTTGCTTACGAAACTTGGTGCAATTCGGGCCGAACTAGTGCAAAAGTTACGTGCCACGAAGTCGCATCGTAATTTTTCGCAACAAACGCACCCGATCCACCCCATTGGACCATAAACTGACATTTTGGTGTGTTTCGTACTGTTTGGGTGCTTTCGGGACCGTTTGGTTGCCTTACGAAACTCGGCGCGAAACGGGCCGAACTAGTGCAAAAGTTCGTGCCACGAAGTCGCGTCCGAATTTTTCGCAACGAACTGCACCCGATCCACCCCATTTGACCCTAAACTAACGTTTTGGTGCATTTCGTACCTTTTGCGTGCATTCAGGACCGTTTGGTTGCCTTACGAATCTCGGTGCAAAACGGGCTGAACAAGTGCAAAAGTTCGTGCCACGAAGTCGCTTCGGAATTTTTCGAAACAAATGCACCCGATCCACCCCATTGGACCGAAAACTGACATTTTGGTGTGTTTCGTACTGTTTGGGTGCATTCGGGGCCGTTTGGTTGCCTTACGAAACTCAGTGCGAAACGGGCCGAACTAGTGCAAAAGTTCGTGCCACAAAGTTGCGTCGGAATTTTTCGCAACGAACGCACCCGATCCACTCCATTGGCCCCTAAACTGATGTTTTGGTGCGTTTCGTACCATTGGGTGCATTCGGGACCGTTTGGTTGCCATACGAAACTCGGTGCAAAACGGGCCGAACTAGTGCAAAAGTTCGTGCCACGAAGTTGCGTCCGAATTTTTCAAAACGAACGCAGCCGATCCACCCCATTTGACCCTAAACTGACGTTTTGGTGCATTTCGAACCTTTTGGGTGCTTTCAGGACCGTTTGGTTGCCTTATGAAACTCGGTGGAAAATACGCCAACTTAGTGCAAAAGTTCGTGCCACGAAGTTGCGTCAGAATTTTTCGCAACGAACGCACCTGATCCACCCCATTTGGCCCTAAACTGACAGTTTGGTGCATTTCGTTCCATTTGGGTGCATCCAGGACTGTTTGGCTGCCTTACGAAACTCGGTGGAAAATGGGCCGAACTAGTGCAAAAGTTTGTGCCACGAAGTCGCAGCGGAATTTTTCGCAACCAAAGCACCCGATCCACCCCATTGGACCCCGAAACATCAGTTTATGGTCCAATGGGGTAGATCGAGTGCTGTTTTGGTGCGTTTCGTAGCATTTGGGTGCATTCGGGACCGTTTGGTTCCTTACGAAACTTGGTGCAATTCGGGCCGAACTAGTGCAAAAGTACGTGCCACGAAGTCGCATTGTAATTTTTCGCAACAAACGCACCCGATCCACCCCATTGGACCATAAACTGACATTTTGGTGTGTTTCGTACTGTTTGGGTGCATTCGGGACCGTTTGGTTGCCTTACAAAACTCGACGCGAAACGGGCCGAACTAGTGCAAAAGTTTGTGCCACAAAGTCACGTCGGAATTTTTCGCAACAAACGCACCCGATCCACTCCATTGGCCCTTAAACTGATGTTTTGGTTTGTTTCGTACCATTGGGTGCATTCGGGACCGTTTGGTTGCCTTACGAAACTCGGTGCAAAACGGGTCGAACTAGTGCAAAAGTTCGAGCCACGAAGTCGTGTCCGAATTTTTCGCAACGAACGCACGCGATCCACCCCATCTAAACTTACGTTTTGGTGCATTTCGTACCTTTTGATTGCATTCAGGACCGTTTGGTTGCCTTACGAAACTCGGTGCAAAACGAGCCGAACAAGTGCAAAAGTTCGTGCCACAAAGTCGCGTCCGAATTTTTCACAACGAACGCACCTGGATCACCCCATTTGACCCTAAACTGACGTTTTGGTGCAGTTTGAATCTTTTGGGTGCATTCAGGACCGTTTGGTTGCCTTACGAAACTCGGTGGAAAACGGGCCGATCTAGTGCAAAAGTTCGTGCCATGAATTTGCGTCAGAATTTTTCGCAACGAACGCACCCGATCCACCCCATTGGACAATAAACTGACATTTTGGTGTGTTTCGTACTGTTTGGGTGCATTTGGGGCCGTTTGGTTGCCTTACGAAACTCGGTGCAAAACGGGCCGAACTAGTGCAAAAGTTCGTGCCACAAAGTCGCGTCGGAATTTTTCGCAACGAACGTACCCGATCCACTCCATTGGCCCCTAAACTGATGTTTTGGTGCGTTTCGTACCATTGGGTGCATTCGGGACCGTTTGGTTGCCTTACGAAACTAGGTGCAAAACGGGCTGAACACGCAAAAGTTCGTGCCACGAAGTCGCGTCCGAATTTTTCGCAACGAACGCACCCGATCCACCCCATTTGACCCTAAACTGACATTTTGGTGCATTTCGAACCTTTTGGGTGCATTCAGGACCGTTTGGTTGCCTTATGAAACTCGGTGGAAAATACGCCAATTTAGTGCAAAAGTTCGTGCCACGAAGTTGCGTCAGAATTTTTCACAACAAACGCACCTGATCCACCCCATTTGGCCCTAAACTGACATTTTGGTGCATTTCGTTCCATTTGGGTGCATCCAGGACTGTTTGGCTGCCTTACGAAACTCGGTGGAAAACGGCCCGAACTAGTGCAAAAGTTCGTGCCACGAAGTCGCGGCGGAATTTTTCGCAACCAAAGCACCCGATCCACCCCATTGGACCCCAAAACATCAGTTTAGGGTCCAATGGGGTAGATCGGGTGCTGGTTTGGTGCGTTTCGTAGCATTTGGGTGCATTCGGGACTGTTTGGTTGCTTACGAAACTTGGTGCAATTCGGGCCGAACTAGTGCAAAAGTTCGTGCCATGAAGTCGCATCGTAATTTTTCGCAACAAACGAAATCCGATCCACCCCATTGGACCATAAACTGACATTTTGGTGTGTTTCGTTCTGTTTGGGTGCATTCGGGACCGTTAGGTTGCCTAACGAAACTCGGTGCGAAACGGGCCGAACTAGTGCAAAAGTTTGTGCCACAAAGTCGCGTCGGAATTTTTCGCAACGAATGCACCCGATCCACTCCATTGGCCCCTAAACTGATGTTTTGGTGTGTTTCGTACCATTGGAGTGCATTCGGGACCGTTTGGTTGCCTTACGAAACTCGGTGGAAAACGGGCCGAACTAGTGCAAAAGTTCGTGCCACGAAGTCGCGTCCGAATTTTTCACAACGAACGCACCCGATCCACCCCATTTGACCCTAAACTGACGTTTTGGTGCATTTTGAACCTTTTGGGTGCATTCAGGACCGTTTGGTTATGTTACGAAACTCGGTGGAAAACTGGGCCGATCTAGTGCAAAAGTTCGTGCCACGAAGTTGCGTCAGAATTTTTCGCAACGAACGCACCTGATCCACCCCATTTGGCCCTAAACTGACATTTTGGTGCATTTCGTTCCATTTGGGTGCATCCAGGACTGTTTGGCTGCCTTACGAAACTCGGTGGAAAACGGGCCGAACTAGTGCAAAAGTTCGTGCAACGAAGTCACGGCGGAATTTTTCGCAACCAAAGCACCCGATCCACCCCATTGGACCCCAAAACATCAGTTTAGGGTCCAATGGGGTAGATCGGGTGCTGTTTTGGTGTGTTTCGTAGCATTTGGGTGCATTCGGGACCGTTTGGTTGCTTACGAAACTTGGTCATTTCGGGTCGTACTAGTGCAAAAGTACGTGCCACGAAGTTGCATCGTAATTTTTCGCAACAAACGAACCCGATCCACCCTATTGGACCATAAACTGACATTTTGGTGTGTTTCGTACTGTTTGGGTGCATTCGGGACCGTTAGGTTGCCTAACGAAACTCGGTGCGAAACGGGCCGAACTAGTGCAAAAGTTTGTGCCACAAAGTCGTGTCGGAATTTTTCGCAACGAATGCACCTGATCCACTCCATTGACCCCTAAACTGATGTTTTGGTGCGTTTCGTACCATAGGGTAAATTCGGGACCGTTTGGTTGCCTTACGAAACTCGGTGCAAAACGGGCCGAACTAGTGCAAAAGTTCGTGCCACAAAGTCGCGTCCGAATTTTTCACAACGAACGCACCTGGATCACCCCATTTGACCCTAAACTGACGTTTTGGTGCAGTTTGAACCTTTGGGTGCATTCAGGACCGTTTGGTTGCCTTACGAAACTCGGTGGAAAACGGGCCGATCTAGTGCAAAAGTTCGTGCCATGAATTTGCGTCAGAATTTTTCGCAACGAACGCACCCGATCCACCCCATTGGACAATAAACTGACATTTTGGTGTGTTTCTTACTGTTTGGGTGCATTCGGGGCCGTTTGGTTGCCTTACGAAACTCGGTGCGAAACGGGCCTGAACTAGTGCAAAAGTTCGTGCCACAAAGTCGCGTCGGAATTTTTCGCAACGAACGCACCCGATCCACTCCATTGGCCCCTAAACTGATGTTTTGGTGCGTTTCGTACCCTTGGGTGCATTCGGGACCGTTTGGTTGCCTTACGAAACTAGGTGCAAAACGGGCTGAACACGCAAAAGTTCGTGCCACGAAGTCGCGTCCGAATTTTTCGCAACGAACGCACCCGATCCACCCCATTTGACCCTAAACTGACATTTTGGTGCATTTCGAACCTTTTGGGTGCATTCAGGACCGTTTGGTTGCCTTATGAAACTCGGTGGAAAATACTCCAATTTAGTGCAAAAGTTCGTGCCACGAAGTTGCGTCAGAATTTTTCGCAACGAACGCACCTGATCCACCCCATTTGGCCCTAAAATGACATTTTGGTGCATTTCATTCCATTTGGGTGCATCCAGAACTGTTTGGCTGCCTTACTGAAACTCGGTGGAAAACGGGCCGAACTAGTGCAAAAGTTCGTGCCACGAAGTCGCGGCGGAATTTTTCGCAACCAAAGCACCCGATCCACCCCGATTGGACCCCAAAACATCAGTTTAGGGTCCAATGGGGTAGATCGGGTGCTGTTTTGGTGCGTTTCGTAGCATTTGGGTGCATTCGGGACCGTTTGGTTGCTTACGAAACTTGGTGCAATTCGGGCCGAACTAGTGCAAAAGTTACGTGCCACGAAGTTGCATCGTAATTTTTCGCAACAAACGCACCCGATCCACCCCATTGGACCATAAACTGACATTTTGGTGTGTTTCGTACTGTTTGGGTGCTTTCGGGACCGTTTGGTTGCCTTACGAAACTCGGCGCGAAACGGGCCGAACTAGTGCAAAAGTTCGTGCCACGAAGTCGCGTCCGAATTTTTCGCAACGAACTGCACCCGATCCACCCCATTTGACCCTAAACTGACGTTTTGGTGCATTTCGTACCTTTTGCGTGCATTCAGGACCGTTTGGTTGCCTTACGAATCTCGGTGCAAAACGGGCTGAACAAGTGCAAAAGTTCGTGCCACGAAGTCGCTTCGGAATTTTTCGAAACAAATGCACCCGATCCACCCCATTGGACCGAAAACTGACATTTTGGTGGTTTCGTACTGTTTGGGTGCATTCGGGGCCGTTTGGTTGCCTTACGAAACTCAGTGCGAAACGGGCCGAACTAGTGCAAAAGTTCGTGCCACAAAGTTGCGTCGGAATTTTTCGCAACGAACGCACCCGATCCACTCCATTGGCCCCTAAACTGATGTTTTGGTGCGTTTCGTACCATTGGGTGCATTCGGGACCGTTTGGTTGCCATACGAAACTCGGTGCAAAACGGGCCGAACTAGTGCAAAAGTTCGTGCCACGAAGTTGCGTCCGAATTTTTCAAAACGAACGCAGCCGATCCACCCCATTTGACCCTAAACTGACGTTTTGGTGCATTTCGAACCTTTTGGGTGCTTTCAGGACCGTTTGGTTGCCTTATGAAACTCGGTGGAAAATACGCCAACTTAGTGCAAAAGTTCGTGCCACGAAGTTGCGTCAGAATTTTTCGCAACGAACGCACCTGATCCACCCCATTTGGCCCTAAACTGACAGTTTGGTGCATTTCGTTCCATTTGGGTGCATCCAGGACTGTTTGGCTGCCTTACGAAACTCGGTGGAAAATGGGCCGAACTAGTGCAAAGTTTGTGCCACGACTAGTCGCAGCGGAATTTTTCGCAACCAAAGCACCCGATCCACCCCATTGGACCCCGAAACATCAGTTTATGGTCCAATGGGGTAGATCGAGTGCTGTTTTTGGTGCGTTTCGTAGCATTTGGGTGCATTCGGGACCGTTTGGTTCCTTACGAAACTTGGTGCAATTCGGGCCGAACTAGTGCAAAAGTACGTGCCACGAAGTCGCATTGTAATTTTTCGCAACAAACGCACCCGATCCACCCCATTGGACCATAAACTGACATTTGGTGTGTTTCGTACTGTTTGGGTGCATTCGGGACCGTTTGGTGCCTTACAAAACTCGACGCGGAAACGGGCCGAACTAGTGCAAAAGTTTGTTGCCACAAAGTCACGTCGGAATTTTTTGCAACAAACGCACCCGATCCACTCCATTGGCCCTTAAACTGATGTTTTGGTTTGTTTCGTACCATTGGGTGCATTCGGGACCGTTTGGTTGCCTTACGAAACTCGGTGCAAAACGGGTCCGAACTAGTGCAAAAGTTCGAGCCACGAAGTAGTGTCCGAATTTTTCGCAACGAACGCACGCGATCCACCCCATCTAAACTTACGTTTTGGTGGTGTTTCGTACCTTTTGATTGCATTCAGGACCGTTTGGTTGCCTTACGAAACTCGGTGCAAACGAGCGAACAAGTGCAAAAGTTCGTGCCACAAAGTCGCGTCGAATTTTTCACAACGAACGCACCTGGATCACCCCATTTGACCCTAAACTGACGTTTTGGTGCAGTTTCTTTTGGGTGCATTCAGGACCGTTTGGTTGCTTACGAAACTCGGTGGAAAACGGG
>NW_024376742.1:0-27140 GCF_016808335.1 Panicum virgatum
CGAACTTTTGCATTAATTGCCCCAGTTGACCCCTGTTTTGCATCGAGTTTCATGCAGTTAAACGATCCCAAATGCATCAAACACTATGCAATGCACCAAAACATGAGTTTAGGGTCCAATGTGGATTGGGTGTTGTTGCGAAAAATCCATCACTTCGTGGCACGAACTTTTGCATTAATTGCACCAGTTCACTGTTTTGCATCGAGTTTCATGCAGTTAAAATGATCCCAAATGCACCAAACACTATGCAACACCCAAAACATGAGTTTAGGGTCCAATGGAGTGGATTGGGTGCGTTCGTTGCGAAAAATCCCTACATGACTTCGTGGCACGAACTTTGCATTAATTGCACCAGGTCACCCTTTTTGCATCGAGTTTCATGCAGTTACGAAATGATCCCAAATGCATCCCAACACTATGCAACACACCAAAACATGAGTTTAGGGTCCAATGGAGTGGATTGGGTGCGTTCGTTGCGAAAAATCCCGACGTCACTTCGTGGCATGAACTTTTGCATTAATTGCACCAGTTCACCTGTTTTGCATCGAGTTTCATGCAGTTACGAAATGATCCCAAATGTATCCAAACACGCACCAAAACATGAGTTTAGGGTCCAATGGAGTGGATTGGGTGCGTTCGTTGTGAAAATCCCGAGTAACTTTGGCACGAACTTTTGCATTAATTGCACCAGTTGACTCCATTTGCACCGAGTTTCATGCAGTTACGAAACGATCCCAAATGCATCCCCCACTATGCAACGCACCAAAACATGAGTTTAGGGTCCATGGGGCGGATTGGATGTTCGTTGTTGAAAATCCCCACGTGACTCGTGGCACGAACTTTTGCATTAATTGCACCAGTTCACACTGTTTTGTACGAGTTTCATGCAGTTACGAAACGATCCCAAATGCCCAAACACTATGCAACTCACCAAAACATGAGTTTAGGGTCCAAGAGTGGATTGGGTGCGTTCGTTGCAAAAATCCTAACTGACTTCGAGGCACCCTGTTTTTCATCGAGTTTCATGCAGTTACGAAACGATCCCAAATGCACCCCAAACACTATGCAACGCGAAAACATGAGTTTAGGGTCCAATGGAGTGGATTGGGTGCGTTCGTTGCAAAAAATCCCGACGTGACTTCGTGGCACGAACTTTTGCATTAATTGCACCAGGTCACCCTGTTTTGCATCGAGTTTCATGCAGTTACGAAACGATCCCAAATGCATCCAAACACTATGCAACGCACCAAAACATGAGTTTAGGGTCCAATGTGGTGGATTGGGTGCGTTCGTTGCGAAAAATCCCGACATGACTTCGTGGCACGAACTTTTGCATTAATTGCACCAATTGACCCCATTTTTGCAACGAGTTTCATGCAGTTACGAATGATCCCAAATGCCAAACACAATGCAACGCACCTTAGGGTCCAATGGAGTGGATTGGGTGCGTTTGAAAAAATCCCGACGTCACTTCGTGGCATGAACTTTTGCATTAATTGCACCAGTTCACCTTGTTTTGCATCGAGTTTCAATGCAGTTACAAATGATCCCAAATGTATCCAAATACTACGCAACGCACCAAACATGAGTTTAGGGTCCAATGGAGTGGATTGGGTGCGTTCGTTGTGAAAAATCCCGAATAACTTTGTAGCACGAACTTTTGCATTAATTGCACCAGTTGACTCCATTTGCACCGAGTTTCATGCAGTTACGAAACGATCCCAAATGCATCCCAACACTATGCAATGCCCCAAAACATGAGTTTAGGGTCCAATGGGGCGGATTGGATGCGTTCGTTGCGAAAAATCCGGACGTGACTTCGTGGCACGAACTTTTGCATTAATTGCACCAGGTCACCCTGTTTTGCATCGAGTTTCATGCAGTTACGAAATGATCCCAAATGCATCCCAACACTATGCAACGCACCAAAACATGAGTTTAGGGTCCAATGGGGCGGATTGGGTGCGTTCGTTGCGAAAAATCCAGATGTGACTTTGTGGCATGGACTTTTGCATTAATTGCAATAGTTCTCCCCGTTTTGCAATGAGATTCATGCAGTTACGAAATGATCCCAAATGCAGCCAAACACTATGCAACTCACCGAAACATGAGTTTAGGGTCCCATGGGTTGGATTGGGTGCGTTCGTTGAGAAAAAATCCCGATGTGACATCGTGGCACGAACTTTTGCATTAATTGCACCAGTTGACCCCGTTTTTGCGTCGAGTTTCATGCAGTTAGGAAACGATCCCAAATGCACTCAAACACTATGCAACGCACCAAAACATGAGTTTAGGGTCCAATGTAGTGGATTGGGTGAGTTTGTTGTGAAAAATGTCGATGTCACTTCGTGGCACGAACTTTTGCATTAATTGCACCAGTTCAACCTGTTTTGCATCGAGTTTCATGCAGTTATGAAATGATCCTAAATGCATCCAAACACTATACAACACACCAAAACATGAGTTTAGGGTTTAATGGAGTGGATTGGGTGCGTTCGTTACGAAAAATTCCTACGTGACTTCGTGGCACGAACTTTTGCATTAATTGCATCAAGTCACCCTGTTTTGCATCGAGTTTCATGCAGTTACGAAATGATCCCAAATGCATCCCAACACTATGCAACACACCAAAACATGAGTTTAGGGTCCAATGGGGTGGATTGGGTGCATTCGTTGTGAGAAATCCCGATGTGACTTCGTGGCATAAACTTTTGCATTAATTGCACCAGTTCACCCTATTTTGCACCGCGTTTCATGCAGTTACGAAATGATCCCAAATGCAGCCAAACACTATGCAACGCACCAAAACATGTGTTTAGGGTCCAATGTGGTGGACTGGCTGCGTTCGTTGCGAAGAATCCCGACGTGACTTCGTGGCACGAACTTTTGCATTAATTGCACCAATTGACCCCATTTTACAACGAGTTTCATGCAGTTACGAAATGATCCCAAATGCTTGCCAAACACTATGCAACGCACCTTAGGGTCCAATGGTGTGGATTGGGTGCGTTTGTTGCGAAAAATCCCGACGTCACTTCGTGGCATGAACTTTTGCATTAATAGCACCATTTCACCTTGTTTTGCATCGAATTTCATGCAGTTACGAAATTATCCCAAATGTATCCAAATACTATACAACGCACCAAAACATGAGTTTACGGTCCAATGGAGAGGATTGGGTGTGTTCGTTGTGAAAAATCTCGAGTAACTTTGTGGCACGAACTTTTGCATTAATTGCACCAGTTGACTCCATTTGCAACGAGTTTCATGCAGTTACGAAACGATCCCAAATGCATCCCAACACTATGCAATGCCCCAAAACATGAGTTTAGGGTCCATTGGGGCGGATTGGATGTGTTTGTTGAGAAAAATCCCCACGTCATGTCGTGGCTCGAACTTTTGCATTAATTGCACCAGTTCACACTGTTTTGTACCGAGTTTCATGCAGTTACGAAACGATCCCAAATGGACCCAAACACTATGCAACTCACCAAAACATGAGTTTAGGCTCCAACGGAGTGGATTGGGTGCATTCGTTGCAAAAAATCCTAACGTGACTTCGAGGCACCCTGTTTTTCATCGAGTTTCATGCAGTTACGAAACGATCCCAAATGCACCAAAACACTATGCAACGGGCGAAAACATGAGTTTAGGGTCCAATGGAGTGGATTGGGTGCGTTCGTTTGCGAAAAAATCCGGACGTGACTTCGTGGCACGAACTTTTGCATTAATTGCACCAGGTCACCTTGTTTTGCATCGAGTTTCATGCAGTTACGAAACGATCCCAAATGCAGCCAAACACTATGCAACGCACCAAAACATGTGTTTAGGGTCCAATGTGGTGGATTGGCTGCGTTCGTTGTGAAGAATCCCGACGTGACTTCGTGGCATGAACTTTTGCATTAATTGCACCAATTGACCCCATTTTGCAACGAGTTTCATGCAGTTACGAAATGATCCCAAATGCTGCCAAACACTATGCAACGCACCTTAGGGTTCAATGGAGTGGATTGGGTGCGTTTGTTGCGAAAAATCCCAACATCACTTCGTGGCATGAACTTTTGCATTAATTACACCAGTTCACCTTGTTTTGCATCGAGTTTCATGCAGTTACGAAATGATCCCAAATGTATCCAAATATGACGCAACACAACAAAACATGAGTTTAGGGTCCAATGGAGTGGATTGGGTGCGTTCGTTGCGAAAAATCCCGAGTAACTTTGTGGCACGAACTTTTGTATTAATTGCACCAGTTGACTCCATTTGCACCGAGTTTCATGCAGTTACGAAACGATCCCAAATGCATCCCAACACTATGCAATGCCCCAAAACATGAGTTTAGGGTCCATTGGGGCGGATTGGATGCGTTCGTTGAGAAAAATCCCCACGTCACGTCGTGGCTCGAACTTTTGCATTAATTGCACCAGTTCACACTGTTTTGTACCGAGTTTCATGCAGTTACGAAACGATCCCAAATGGACCCAAACACTATGCAACTCACCAAAACATGAGTTTAGGGTCCAACGGAGTGGATTGGGTGCGTTCATTGCAAAAAATCCTGACGTGACTTCGAGGCACCCTGTTTTTCATCGAGTTTCATGCAGTTACGAAACGATCCCAAATGCACCAAAACACTATGCAACGGGCGAAAACATGAGTTTAGGGTCCAATGGAGTGGATTGGGTGCGTTCGTTGCGAAAAATCCGGACGTGACTTCGTGACACGAACTTTTGCATTAATTGCACCAGGTCACCCTGTTTTGCATCGAGTTTCATGCAGTTACGAAATGATCCGAAATGCATCCCAACACTATGCAACGCACCAAAACATGAGTTTAGGGTCCGATGGGTTGGATTGGGTGCATTCGTTGCGAAAAATCCGGACGTGACTTCGTGGCACGAACTTTTGCATTAATTGCACCATGTCACCCTGTTTTGCATCGAGTTTCATGCAGTTACGAAATGATCCCAAACGCAGCCAAACACTATGCAACTCACCAAAACATGAGTTTAGGGTCCCATGGGTTGGATTGGGTGCGTTCGTTGAGAAAAATCCCGATGTGACATCGTGGCACGAACTTTTGCATTAATTGCACCAGTTCACCCCGTTTTTGCGTCGAGTTTCATGCAGTTAGGAAACGATCCCAAATGCACTCAAACACTATGCAACGCACCAAAACATGAGTTTAGGGTCCAATGTAGTAGATTGGGTGATTTTGTTGCGAAAAATGTCGATGTCACTTCGTGGCACGAACTTTTGCATTAATTGCTCCAGTTCAACCTGTTTTGCATCGAGTTTCATGCAGTTATGAAATGATCCTAAATGCATCCAAACACTATGCAACACACCAAAACATGAGTTTAGGGTTTAATGGAGTGGATTGGGTGCGTTCGTTGCGAAAAATTCCTACGTGACTTCGTGGCACGAACTTTTGCATTAATTGCACCAAGTCACCCTGTTTTGCATCGAGTTTCATGCAGTTACGAAATGATCCCAAATGCATCCCAACACTATGCAACACACCAAAACATGAGTTTAGGGTCCAATGTTGTGGATTGGCTGCATTCGTTGCGAAGAATCCCGACGTGACTTCGTGGCACGAACTTTTGCATTAATTGCACCAATTGACCCCATTTTGCAACGAGTTTCATGCAGTTACGAAATGATCCCAAATGCTGCCAAACACTATGCAACGCACCTTAGGTCCCATGGAGTGGATTGGGTGCATTTGTTGCGAAAAATCCCGACGTCACTTCGTGGCATGAACTTTTGCATTAATTGCACCAGTTCACCTTGATTTGCATCGAATTTCATGCAGTTACCAAATGATCCCAAATGTATCCAAATACTACGCAACGCACCAAAACATGAGTTTAGGGTCCAATGGAGTGGATTGGGTGCGTTCGTTGTGAAAAATCCCGAGTAACTTTGTGGCACGAACTTTTGCATTAATTGCACCAGTTGACTCCATTTGCACCGAGTTTCATGCAGTTACGAAACGATCCCAAATGCATCCCAACACTATTCAATGCCCCAAAACATGAGTTTAGGGTCCAATGGGGCGGATTGGATGCGTTTGTTGAGAAAAATCCCCACGTCACGTCGTGGCTCGAACTTTTGCATTAATTGCACCAGTTCACACTGTTTTGTACCGAGTTTCATGCAGTTACGAAACGATCCCAAATGGACCCAAACACTATGCAACTCAGCAAAACATGAGTTTAGGCTCCAACGTAGTGGATTGGGTGCGTTCGTTGCAAAAAATTCTAACGTGACTTCGAGGCACCCTGTTTTTCATCGAGTTTTCATGCAGTTACGAAATGATCCCAAATGCACCAAAACACTATGCAACGGGCGAAAACATGAGTTTAGGGTCCAATGGAGTGGATTGGGTGCGTTCGTTGCGAAAAAAATCCGGACGTGACTTCGTGGCACGAACTTTTGCATTAATTGCACCAGGTCACCCTGTTTTGCATCAAGTTTCATGCAGTTACGAAACGATGCCAAATGCAGCCAAACACTATGCAACGCACCAAAACATGTGTTTAGGGTCCAATGTGGTGGATTGGCTGCGTTCGTTGCGAAGAATCCCGACGTGACTTCGTGGCACGAACTTTTGCATTAATTGCACCAATTGACCCCATTTTGCAACGAGTTTCATGCAGTTACGAAATGATCCCAAATGCTGCCAAACACTATGCAACGCACCTTAGGGTCCAATGGAGTGGATTG
Source organism: Panicum virgatum (assembly GCF_016808335.1). NCBI lineage: Eukaryota > Viridiplantae > Streptophyta > Magnoliopsida > Poales > Poaceae > Panicum > Panicum virgatum. The sequence continues at coordinate 6,733 of NW_024376742.1, forward strand.
GGTGCGTTTGTTGCGAAAAATCCCGACGTCACTTCGTGGCATGAACTTTTGCATTAATTGCACCAGTTCACCTTGTTTTGCATCGAATTTCATGCAGTTACCAAATGATCCCAAATGTATCCAAATACTACGCAACGCACCAAAACATGAGTTTAGGGTCCAATGGAGTGGATTGGGTGCGTTCGTTGTGAAAAATCCCGAGTAACTTTGTGGCTCGAACTTTTGCATTAATTGCACCAGTTGACTCCATTTGCACCGAGTTTCATGCAGTTACGAAACGATCCCAAATGCATCCCAACACTATTCAATGCCCCAAAACATGAGTTTAGGGTCCAATGGGGCGGATTGGATGCGTTTGTTGAGAAAAATCCCCACGTCACGTCGTGGCTCGAACTTTTGCATTAATTGCACCAGTTCACACTGTTTTGTACCGAGTTTCATGCAGTTACGAAACGATCCCAAATGGACCCAAACACTATGCAACTCAGCAAAACATGAGTTTAGGCTCCAACGGAGTGGATTGGGTGCGTTCGTTGCAAAAAATTCTAACGTGACTTCGAGGCACCCTGTTTTTCATCGAGTTTCATGCAGTTACGAAATGATCCCAAATGCACCAAAACACTATGCAACGGGCGAAAACATGAGTTTAGGGTCCAATGGAGTGGATTGGGTGCGTTCGTTGCGAAAAAATCCGGACGTGACTTCGTGGCACGAACTTTTGCATTAATTGCACCAGGTCACCCTGTTTTGCATCAAGTTTCATGCAGTTACGAAACGATGCCAAATGCAGCCAAACACTATGCAACGCACCAAAACATGTGTTTAGGGTCCAATGTGGTGGATTGGCTGCGTTCGTTGCGAAGAATCCCGACGTGACTTCGTGGCACGAACTTTTGCATTAATTGCACCAATTGACCCCATTTTGCAACGAGTTTCATGCAGTTACGAAATGATCCCAAATGCTGCCAAACACTATGCAACGCACCTTAGGGTCCAATGGAGTGGATTGGGTGCGTTTGTTGCGAAAAATCCCGACGTCACTTCGTGGCATGAACTTTTGCATTAATTGCACCAGTTCACCTTGTTTTGCATCGAATTTCATGCAGTTACCAAATGATCCCAAATGTATCCAAATACTACGCAACGCACCAAAACATGAGTTTAGGGTCCAATGGAGTGGATTGGGTGCGTTCGTTGTGAAAAATCCCGAGTAACTTTGTGGCTCGAACTTTTGCATTAATTGCACCAGTTGACTCCATTTGCACCGAGTTTCATGCAGTTACGAAACGATCCCAAATGCATCCCAACACTATTCAATGCCCCAAAACATGAGTTTAGGGTCCAATGGGGCGGATTGGATGCGTTTGTTGAGAAAAATCCCCACGTCACGTCGTGGCTCGAACTTTTCCATGAATTGCACCAGTTCACACTGTTTTGTACCGAGTTTCATGCAGTTACGAAACGATCCCAAATGGACCCAAACACTATGCAACTCACCAAAACATGAGTTTAGGCTCCAACGGAGTGGATTGGGTGCATTCGTTGCAAAAAATCCTAACGTGACTTCGAGGCACCCTGTTTTTCATCGAGTTTCATGCAGTTACGAAATGATCCCAAATGCACCAAAACACTATGCAACGGGCGAAAACATGAGTTTAGGGTCCAATGGAGTGGATTGGGTGCGTTCGTTGCGAAAAAATCCGGACGTGACTTCGTGGCACGAACTTTTGCATTAATTGCACCAGGTCACCCTGTTTTGCATCAAGTTTCATGCAGTTACGAAACGATGCCAAATGCAGCCAAACACTATGCAACGCACCAAAACATGTGTTTAGGGTCCAATGTGGTGGATTGGCTGCGTTCGTTGCGAAGAATCCCGACGTGACTTCGTGGCACGAACTTTTGCATTAATTGCACCAATTGACCCCATTTTGCAACGAGTTTCATGCAGTTACGAAATGATCCCAAATGCTGCCAAACACTATGCAACGCACCTTAGGGTCCAATGGAGTGGATTGGGTGCGTTTGTTGCGAAAAATCCCGACGTCACTTCGTGGCATGAACTTTTGCATTAATTGCACCAGTTCACCTTGTTTTGCATCGAATTTCATGCAGTTACCTAATGATCCCAAATGTATCCAAATACTACGCAACGCACCAAAACATGAGTTTAGGGTCCAATGGAGTGGATTGGGTGCGTTCGTTGTGAAAAATCCCGAGTAACTTTGTGGCTCGAACTTTTGCATTAATTGCACCAGTTGACTCCATTTGCACCGAGTTTCATGCAGTTACGAAACGATCCCAAATGCATCCCAACACTATTCAATGCCCCAAAACATGAGTTTAGGGTCCAATGGGGCGGATTGGATGCGTTTGTTGAGAAAAATCCCCACGTCACGTCGTGGCTCGAACTTTTCCATTAATTGCACCAGTTCACACTGTTTTGTACCGAGTTTCATGCAGTTACGAAACGATCCCAAATGGACCCAAACACTATGCAACTCACCAAAACATGAGTTTAGGCTCCAACGGAGTGGATTGGGTGCGTTCGTTGCAAAAAAATCTAACGTGACTTCGAGGCACCCTGTTTTTCATCGAGTTTCATGCAGTTACAAAATGATCCCAAATGCACCAAAACACTATGCAACGGGCGAAAACATGAGTTTAGGGTCCAATGGAGTGGATTGGGTGCGTTCGTTGCGAAAAAATCCGGACGTGACTTCGTGGCACGAACTTTTGCATTAATTGCACCAGGTCACCCTGTTTTGCATCAAGTTTCATGCAGTTACGAAACGATGCCAAATGCAGCCAAACACTATGCAACGCACCAAAACATGTGTTTAGGGTCCAATGTGGTGGATTGGCTGCGTTCGTTGCGAAGAATCCCGACGTGACTTCGTGGCACGAACTTTTGCATTAATTGCACCAATTGACCCCATTTTGCAACGAGTTTCATGCAGTTACGAAATGATCCCAAATGCTGCCAAACACTATGCAACGCACCTTAGGGTCCAATGGAGTGGATTGGGTGCGTTTGTTGCGAAAAATCCCGACGTCACTTCGTGGCATGAACTTTTGCATTAATTGCACCAGTTCACCTTGTTTTGCATCGAATTTCATGCAGTTACCAAATGATCCCAAATGTATCCAAATACTACGCAACGCACCAAAACATGAGTTTAGGGTCCAATGGAGTGGATTGGGTGCGTTCGTTGTGAAAAATCCCGAGTAACTTTGTGGCTCGAACTTTTGCATTAATTGCACCAGTTGACTCCATTTGCACCGAGTTTCATGCAGTTACGAAACGATCCCAAATGCATCCCAACACTATTCAATGCCCCAAAACATGAGTTTAGGGTCCAATGGGGCGGATTGGATGCGTTTGTTGAGAAAAATCCCCACGTCACGTCGTGGCTCGAACTTTTGCCATTAATTGCACCAGTTCACACTGTTTTGTACCGAGTTTCATGCAGTTACGAAACGATCCCAAATGGACCCAAACACTATGCAACTCACCAAAACATGAGTTTAGGCTCCAACGGAGTGGATCGGGTGCATTCGTTGCAAAAAATCCTAACGTGACTTCGAGGCACCCTGTTTTTCATCGAGTTTCATGCAGTTACGAAATGATCCCAAATGCACCAAAACACTATGCAACGGGCGAAAACATGAGTTTAGGGTCCAATGGAGTGGATTGGGTGCGTTCGTTGCGAAAAAATCCGGACGTGACTTCGTGGCACGAACTTTTGCATTAATTGCACCAGGTCACCCTGTTTTGCATCAAGTTTCATGCAGTTACGAAACGATGCCAAATGCAGCCAAACACTATGCAACGCACCAAAACATGTGTTTAGGGTCCAATGTGGTGGATTGGCTGCGTTCGTTGCGAAGAATCCCGACGTGACTTCGTGGCACGAACTTTTGCATTAATTGCACCAATTGACCCCATTTTGCAACGAGTTTCATGCAGTTACGAAATGATCCCAAATGCTGCCAAACACTATGCAACGCACCTTAGGGTCCAATGGAGTGGATTGGGTGCGTTTGTTGCGAAAAATCCCGATGTCACTTCGTGGCATGAACTTTTGCATTAATTGCACCAGTTCACCTTGTTTTGCATCGAATTTCATGCAGTTACCAAATGATCCCAAATGTATCCAAATACTACGCAACGCACCAAAACATGAGTTTAGGGTCCAATGGAGTGGATTGGGTGCGTTCGTTGTGAAAAATCCCGAGTAACTTTGTGGCTCGAACTTTTGCATTAATTGCACCAGTTGACTCCATTTGCACCGAGTTTCATGCAGTTACGAAACGATCCCAAATGCATCCCAACACTATTCAATGCCCCAAAACATGAGTTTAGGGTCCAATGGGGCGGATTGGATGCGTTTGTTGAGAAAAATCCCCACGTCACGTCGTGGCTCGAACTTTTCCATTAATTGCACCAGTTCACACTGTTTTGTACCGAGTTTCATGCAGTTACGAAACGATCCCAAATGGACCCAAACACTATGCAACTCACCAAAACATGAGTTTAGGCTCCAACGGAGTGGATTGGGTGCATTCGTTGCAAAAAATCCTAACGTGACTTCGAGGCACCCTGTTTTTCATCGAGTTTCATGCAGTTACGAAATGATCCCAAATGCACCAAAACACTATGCAACGGGCGAAAACATGAGTTTAGGGTCCAATGGAGTGGATTGGGTGCGTTCGTTGCGAAAAAATCCAGACGTGACTTCGTGGCACGAACTTTTGCATTAATTGCACCAGGTCACCCTGTTTTGCATCAAGTTTCATGCAGTTACGAAACGATCCCAAATGCAGCCAAACACTATGCAACGCACCAAAACATGTGTTTAGGGTCCAATGTGGTGGATTGGCTGCGTTCGTTGCGAAGAATCCCGACGTGACTTCGTGGCACGAACTTTTGCATTAATTGCACCAATTGACCCCATTTTGCAACGAGTTTCATGCAGTTACGAAATGATCCCAAATGCTGCCAAACACTATGCAACGCACCTTAGGGTCCAATGGAGTGGATTGGGTGCGTTTGTTGCGAAAAATCCCGACGTCACTTCGTGGCATGAACTTTTGCATTAATTGCACCAGTTCACCTTGTTTTGCATCGAATTTCATGCAGTTACCAAATGATCCCAAATGTATCCAAATACTACGCAACGCACCAAAACATGAGTTTAGGGTCCAATGGAGTGGATTGGGTGCGTTCGTTGTGAAAAATCCCGAGTAACTTTGTGGCTCGAACTTTTGCATTAATTGCACCAGTTGACTCCATTTGCACCGAGTTTCATGCAGTTACGAAACGATCCCAAATGCATCCCAACACTATTCAATGCCCCAAAACATGAGTTTAGGGTCCAATGGGGCGGATTGGATGTGTTTGTTGAGAAAAATCCCCACGTCACGTCGTGGCTCGAACTTTTGCATTAATTGCACCAGTTCACACTGTTTTGTACCGAGTTTCATGCAGTTACGAAACGATCCCAAATGGACCCAAACACTATGCAACTCACCAAAACATGAGTTTAGGCTCCAACGGAGTGGATTGGGTGCATTCGTTGCAAAAAATCCTAACGTGACTTCGAGGCACCCTGTTTTTCATCGAGTTTCATGCAGTTACGAAATGATCCCAAATGCACCAAAACACTATGCAACGGGCGAAAACATGAGTTTAGGGTCCAATGGAGTGGATTGGGTGCGTTCGTTGCGAAAAAATCCAGGACATGACTTCGTGGCACGAACTTTTGCATTAATTGCACCAGGTCACCCTGTTTTGCATCAAGTTTCATGCAGTTACGAAACGATCCCAAATGCAGCCAAACACTATGCAACGCACCAAAACATGTGTTTAGGGTCCAATGTGGTGGATTGGCTGCGTTCGTTGCGAAGAATCCCGACGTGACTTCGTGGCACGAACTTTTGCATTAATTGCACCAATTGACCCCATTTTGCAACGAGTTTCATGCAGTTACGAAATGATCCCAAATGCTGCCAAACACTATGCAACGCACCTTAGGGTCCAATGGAGTGGATTGGGTGCGTTTGTTGCGAAAAATCCCGACGTCACTTCGTGGCATGAACTTTTGCATTAATTGCACCAGTTCACCTTGTTTTGCATCGAATTTCATGCAGTTACGAAATGATCCCAAATGTATCCAAATACTACGCAACGCACCAAAACATGAGTTTAGGGTCCAATGGAGTGGATTGGGTGCGTTCGTTGTGAAAAATCCCGAGTAACTTTGTGGCACGAACTTTTGCATTAATTGCACCAGTTGACTCCATTTGCACCGAGTTTCATGCAGTTACGAAACGATCCCAAATGCATCCCAACACTATTCAATGCCCCAAAACATGAGTTTAGGGTCCAATGGGGCGGATTGGATGCGTTTGTTGAGAAAAATCCCCACGTCACGTCGTGGCTCGAACTTTTGCATTAATTGCACCAGTTCACACTGTTTTGTACCGAGTTTCATGCAGTTACGAAACGATCCCAAATGGACCCAAACACTATGCAACTCACCAAAACATGAGTTTAGGCTCCAACGGAGTGGATTGGGTGCATTCGTTGCAAAAAATCCTAACGTGACTTCGAGGCACCCTGTTTTTCATCGAGTTTCATGCAGTTACGAAATGATCCCAAATGCACCAAAACACTATGCAACGGGCGAAAACATGAGTTTAGGGTCCAATGGAGTGGATTGGGTGCGTTCGTTGCGAAAAAATCCAGACGTGACTTCGTGGCACGAACTTTTGCATTAATTGCACCAGGTCACCCTGTTTTGCATCAAGTTTCATGCAGTTACGAAACGATCCCAAATGCAGCCAAACACTATGCAACGCACCAAAACATGTGTTTAGGGTCCAATGTGGTGGATTGGCTACGTTCGTTGCGAAGAATCCCGACGTGACTTCGTGGCACGAACTTTTGTATTAATTGCACCAATTGACCCAATTTTGCAACGAGTTTCATGCAGTTACGAAATGATCCCAAATGCTGCCAAACACTATGCAACGCACCTTAGGGTCCAATGGAGTGGATTGGGTGCGTTTGTTGCGAAAAATCCCGACGTCACTTCGTGGCATGAACTTTTGCATTAATTGCACCAGTTCACCTTGTTTTGCATCGAATTTCATGCAGTTACCAAATGATCCCAAATGTATCCAAATACTACGCAACGCACCAAAACATGAGTTTAGGGTCCAATGGAGTGGATTGGGTGCGTTCGTTGTGAAAAATCCCGAGTAACTTTGTGGCACGAACTTTTGCATTAATTGCACCAGTTGACTCCATTTGCACCGAGTTTCATGCAGTTACGAAACGATCCCAAATGCATCCCAACACTATTCAATGCCCCAAAACATGAGTTTAGGGTCCAATGGGGCGGATTGGATGCGTTTGTTGAGAAAAATCCCCACGTCACGTCGTGGCTCGAACTTTTGCATTAATTGCACCAGTTCACACTGTTTTGTACCGAGTTTCATGCAGTTACGAAACGATCCCAAATGGACCCAAACACTATGCAACTCACCAAAACATGAGTTTAGGCTCCAATGGAGTGGATTGGGTGCATTCGTTGCAAAAAATCCTAACGTGACTTCGAGGCACCCTGTTTTTCATCGAGTTTCATGCAGTTACGAAATGATCCCAAATGCACCAAAACACTATGCAACGGGCGAAAACATGAGTTTAGGGTCCAATGGAGTGGATTGGGTGCGTTCCGTTGCGAAAAAATCCAGACGTGACTTCGTGGCACGAACTTTTGCATTAATTGCACCAGGTCACCCTGTTTTGCATCAAGTTTCATGCAGTTACGAAACGATCCCAAATGCAGCCAAACACTATGCAACGCACCAAAACATGTGTTTCGGGTCCAATGTGGTGGATTGGCTGCGTTCGTTGCGAAGAATCCCGACGTGACTTCGTGGCACGAACTTTTGCATTAATTGCACCAATTGACCCCATTTTGCAACGAGTTTCATGCAGTTACGAAATGATCCCAAATGCTGCCAAACACTATGCAACGCACCTTAGGGTCCAATGGAGTGGATTGGGTGCGTTTGTTGCGAAAAATCCCGACGTCACTTCGTGGCATGAACTTTTGCATTAATTGCACCAGTTCACCTTGTTTTGCATCGAATTTAATGCAGTTACGAAATGATCCCAAATGTATCCAAATACTACGCGAACGCACCAAAACATGAGTTTAGGGTCCAATGGAGTGGATTGGGTGCGTTCGTTGTGAAAAATCCCGAGTAACTTTGTGGCACGAACTTTTGCATTAATTGCACCAGTTGACTCCATTTGCACCGAGTTTCATGCAGTTACCGAAACGATCCCAAATGCATCCCAACACTATTCAATGCCCCAAAACATGAGTTTAGGGTCCAATGGGGCGGATTGGATGCGTTTGTTGAGAAAAATCCCCACGTCACGTCGTGGCTCGAACTTTTGCATTAATTGCACCAGTTCACACTGTTTTGTACCGAGTTTCATGTAGTTACGAAACGATCCCAAATGGACCCAAACACTATGCAACTCACCAAAACATGAGTTTAGGCTCCAACGGAGCTGGATTGGGTGCATTCGTTGCAAAAAATCCTAACGTGACTTCGAGGCACCCTGTTTTTCATCGAGTTTCATGCAGTTACGAAACGATCCCAAATGCACCAAAACACTATGCAACGGGCGAAAACATGAGTTTAGGGTCCAATGGAGTGGATTGGGTGCGTTCGTTGCGAAAAAATCCGGACGTGACTTCGTGGCTACTAACTTTTGCATTAATTGCACCAGGTCACCTTGTTTTGCATCGAGTTTCAATGCAGTTACGAAACGATCCCAAATGCAGCCAAACACTATGCAACACACCAAAACATGTGTTTAGGGTCCAATGTGGTGGATTGGCTGCGTTCGTTGTGAAGAATCCCGACGTGACTTCGTGGCATGAACTTTTGCATTAATTGCACCAATTGACCCCATTTTGCAACGAGTTTCATGCAGTTACGAAATGATCCCAAATGCTGCCAAACACTATGCAAGGCACCTTAGGGTCCAATGGAGTGGATTGGGTGCGTTTGTTGCGAAAAATCCCGACGTCACTTCGTGGCATGAACTTTTGCATTAATTACACCAGTTCACCTTGTTTTGCATCGAGTTTCATGCAGTTACGAAATGATCCCAAATGTATCCAAATATGACGCAACACAACAAAACATTAGTTTAGGGTCCAATGGAGTGGATTGGGTGCGTTCGTTGCGAAAAATCCGGAGTAACTTTGTGGCACGAACTTTTGCATTAATTGCACCAGTTGACTCCATTTGCACCGAGTTTCATGCAGTTACGAAACGATCCCAAATGCATCCCAACACTATGCAAATGCCCCAAAACATGAGTTTAGGGTCCATTGGGGCGGATTGGATGCGTTCGTTGAGAAAAATCCCCACGTCACGTCGTGGCTCGAACTTTTGCATTAATTGCACCAGTTCACACTGTTTTGTACCGAGTTTCATGCAGTTACGAAACGATCCCAAATGGACCCAAACACTATGCAACTCACCAAAACATGAGTTTAGCGTCCAACGGAGTGGATTGGGTGCGTTCATTGCAAAAAATCCTGACGTGACTTCGAGGCACCCTGTTTTTCATCGAGTTTCATGCAGTTACGAAACGATCCCAAATGCACCAAAACACTATGCAACGTGCGAAAACATGAGTTTAGGGTCCAATGGAGTGGATTGGGTGCATTCGTTGCGAAAAATCCGGACGTGACTTCGTGACACGAACTTTTGTATTAATTGCACCAGGTCACCCTGTTTTGCATCGAGTTTCATGCAGTTACGAAATGATCCCCAATGCATCCCAACACTATGGAACGTACCAAAACATGAGTTTAGGGTCCGATGGGTTGGATTGGGTGCATTCGTTGCAAAAAATCCGGACGTGACTTCGTGGCACGAACTTTTGCATTAATTGCACCATGTCACCCTGTTTTGCATCGAGTTTCATGCAGTTACGAAATGATCCCAAACGCAGCCAAACACTATGCAACTCACCAAAACATGAGTTTAGGGTCCCATGGGTTGGATTGGGTGCGTTCGTTGAGAAAAATCCCGATGTGACATCGTGGCACGAACTTTTGCATTAATTGCACCAGTTCACCCCGTTTTTGCGTCGAGTTTCATGCAGTTAGGAAACGATCCCAAATGCACTCAAACACTATGCAACGCACCAAAACATGAGTTTAGGGTCCAATGTAGTAGATTGGGTGATTTTGTTGCGAAAAATGTCGATGTCACTTCGTGGCACGAACTTTTGCATTAATTGCACCAGTTCAACCTGTTTTGCATCGAGTTTCATGCAGTTATGAAATGATCCTAAATGCATCCAAACACTATGCAACACACCAAAACATGAGTTTAGGGTTTAATGGAGTGGATTGGGTGCGTTCGTTGCGAAAAATTCCTACGTGACTTCGTGGCACGAACTTTTGCATTAATTGCACCAAGTCACCCTGTTTTGCATCGAGTTTCATGCAGTTACGAAATGATCCCAAATGCATCCCAACACTATGCAACACACCAAAACATGAGTTTAGGGTCCAATGGGGTGGATTGGGTGCATTCGTTGTGAAAAAATCCGGACGTGACTTCGTGGCACGAACTTTTGCATTAATTGCACCAGGTCACCCTGTTTTGCATCAAGTTTCATGCAGTTACGAAACGATCCCAAATGCAGCCAAACACTATGCAACGCACCAAAACATGTGTTTAGGGTCCAATGTGGTGGATTGGCTGCAGTTCGTTGCGAAGAATCCCGACGTGACTTCGTGGCACGAACTTTTGCATTAATTGCACCAATTGACCCCATTTTGCAACGAGTTTCATGCAGTTACGAAATGATCCCAAATGCAGCCAAACACTATGCAACGCACCTTAGGGTCCAATGGAGTGGATTGGGTGCGTTTCTTGCGAAAAATGCCGACGTCACTTCGTGGCATGAACTTTTGCATTAATTGCACCAGTTCACCTTGTTTTGCATCGAATTTCATGCAGTTACCAAATGATCCCAAATGTATCCAAATACTACGCAACGCACCAAAACATGAGTTTAGGGTCCAATGGAGTGGATTGGGTGCGTTCGTTGTGAAAAATCCCGAGTAACTTTGTGGCACGAACTTTTGCATTAATTGCACCAGTTGACTCCATTTGCACCGAGTTTCATGCAGTTACGAAACGATCCCAAATGCATCCCAACACTATTCAATGCCCCAAATCATGAGTTTAGGGTCCAATGGGGCGGATTGGATGCGTTTGTTGAGAAAAATCCCCACGTCACGTCGTGGCTCGAACTTTTGCATTAATTGCACCTGTTCACACTGTTTTGTACCGAGTTTCATGCAGTTACGAAACGATCCCAAATGGACCCAAACACTATGCAACTCACCAAAACATGAGTTTAGGCTCCAACGGAGTGGATTGGGTGCGTTCGTTGCAAAAAATTCTAACGTGACTTCGAGGCACCCTGTTTTTCATCGAGTTTCATGCAGTTACGAAACGATCCCAAATGCACCAAAACACTATGCAACGGGCGAAAACATGAGTTTAGGGTCCAATGGAGTGGATTGGGTGCGTTCGTTGCGAAAAAATCCGGACGTGACTTCGTGGCACGAACTTTTGCATTAATTGCACCAGGTCACCCTGTTTTGCATCAAGTTTCATGCAGTTACGAAACGATCCCAAATGCAGCCAAACACTATGCAACGCACCAAAACATGTGTTTAGCGTCCAATGTGGTTTATTGGCTGCGTTCGTTGCGAAGAATCCCGAGGTGACTTCGTGGCACGAACTTTTGCATTAATTGCACCAATTGACCCCATTTTGCAACGAGTTTCATGCAGTTACGAAATGATCCCAAATGCTGCCAAACACTATGCAACGCACCTTAGGGTCCAATGGAGTGGATTGGGTGCGTTTGTTGCGAAAAATGCCTGACGTCACTTCGTGGCATGAACTTTTGCATTAGTTGCACCAGTTCACCTTGTTTTGCATCGAATTTCATGCAGTTACGAAATGATCCCAAATGTATCCAAATACTACGCAACGCACCAAAACATGAGTTTAGGGTCCAATGGAGTGGATTGGGTGCGTTCGTTGTGAAAAATCCCGAGTAACTTTGTGGCACGAACTTTTGCATTAATTGCACCAGTTGACTCCATTTGCACCGAGTTTCATGCAGTTACGAAACGATCCCAAATGCATCCCAACACTATTCAATGCCCCAAAACATGAGTTTAGGGTCCAATGGGGCGGATTGGATGCGTTTGTTGAGAAAAATCCCCACGTCACGTCGTGGCTTGAACTTTTGCATTAATTGCACCAGTTCACACTGTTTTGTACCGAGTTTCATGCAGTTACGAAACGATCCCAAATGGACCCAAACACTATGCAACTCACCAAAACATGAGTTTAGGCTCCAACGGAGCGGATTGGGTGCGTTCGTTGCAAAAAATTCTAACGTGACTTCGAGGCACCCTGTTTTTCATCGAGTTTCATGCAGTTACGAAACGATCCCAAATGCACCAAAACACTATGCAACGGGAGAAAACATGAGTTTAGGGGCCAATGGAGTGGATTGGGTGAGTTCGTTGCGAAAAAATCCAGACGTGACTTCGTGGCACGAACTTTTGCATTAATTGCACCAGGTCACCCTGTTTTGCATCAAGTTTCATGCAGTTACGAAACGATCCCAAATGCAGCCAAACACTATGCAACACACCAAAACATGAGTTTAGGGTCCAATGGAGTGGATTGGGCTGCGTTCGTTGCGAAAAATCCGGACGTGACTTCGTGGCACGAACTTTTGCATTAATTGCACCATGGTCACCCATGTTTGCATTAAGTTTCATGCAGTTACGAAATGATCCCAAATGCAGCCAAACACTATGCAACGCACCTTAGGGTCCAATGGAGTGGATTGGGTGTGTTTGTTGCGAAAAATGCCGACGTCACTTCGTGGCATGAACTTTTGCATTAATTGCACCAGTTCACCTTGTTTTGCATCGAATTTCATGCAGTTACCAAATGATCCCAAATGTATCCAAATACTACGCAACGCACCAAAACATGAGTTTAGGGTCCAATGGAGTGGATTGGGTGCGTTCGTTGTGAAAAATCCCGAGTAACTTTGTGGCACGAACTTTTGCATTAATTGCACCAGTTGACTCCATTTGCACCGAGTTTCATGCAGTTACGAAACGATCCCAAATGCATCCCAACACTATTCAATGCCCCAAATCATGAGTTTAGGGTCCAATGGGGCGGATTGGATGCGTTTGTTGAGAAAAATCCCCACGTCACGTCGTGGCTCGAACTTTTGCATTAATTGCACCAGTTCACACTGTTTTGTACCGAGTTTCATGCAGTTACGAAACGATCCCAAATGGACCCAAACACTATGCAACTCACCAAAACATGAGTTTAGGCTCCAACGGAGTGGATTGGGTGCGTTCGTTGCAAAAAATTCTAACGTGACTTCGAGGCACCCTGTTTTTCATCGAGTTTCATGCAGTTACGAAACGATCCCAAATGCACCAAAACACTATGCAACGGGCGAAAACATGAGTTTAGGGTCCAATGGAGTGGATTGGGTGCGTTCGTTGCGAAAAAATCCGGACGTGACTTCGTGGCACGAACTTTTGCATTAATTGCACCAGGTCACCCTGTTTTGCATCAAGTTTCATGCAGTTACGAAACGATCCCAAATGCAGCCAAACACTATGCAACGCACCAAAACATGTGTTTAGCGTCCAATGTGGTTTATTGGCTGCGTTCGTTGCGAAGAATCCCGAGGTGACTTCGTGGCACGAACTTTTGCATTAATTGCACCAATTGACCCCATTTTGCAACGAGTTTCATGCAGTTACGAAATGATCCCAAATGCTGCCAAACACTATGCAACGCACCTTAGGGTCCAATGGAGTGGATTGGGTGCGTTTGTTGCGAAAAATGCCTGACGTCACTTCGTGGCATGAACTTTTGCATTAGTTGCACCAGTTCACCTTGTTTTGCATCGAATTTCATGCAGTTACGAAATGATCCCAAATGTATCCAAATACTACGCAACGCACCAAAACATGAGTTTAGGGTCCAATGGAGTGGATTGGGTGCGTTCGTTGTGAAAAATCCCGAGTAACTTTGTGGCACGAACTTTTGCATTAATTGCACCAGTTGACTCCATTTGCACCGAGTTTCATGCAGTTACGAAACGATCCCAAATGCATCCCAACACTATTCAATGCCCCAAAACATGAGTTTAGGGTCCAATGGGGCGGATTGGATGCGTTTGTTGAGAAAAATCCCCACGTCACGTCGTGGCTTGAACTTTTGCATTAATTGCACCAGTTCACACTGTTTTGTACCGAGTTTCATGCAGTTACGAAACGATCCCAAATGGACCCAAACACTATGCAACTCACCAAAACATGAGTTTAGGCTCCAACGGAGCGGATTGGGTGCGTTCGTTGCAAAAAATTCTAACGTGACTTCGAGGCACCCTGTTTTTCATCGAGTTTCATGCAGTTACGAAACGATCCCAAATGCACCAAAACACTATGCAACGGGAGAAAACATGAGTTTAGGGGCCAATGGAGTGGATTGGGTGAGTTCGTTGCGAAAAAATCCGGACGTGACTTCGTGGCACGAACTTTTGCATTAATTGCACCAGGTCACCCTGTTTTGCATCAAGTTTCATGCAGTTACGAAACGATCCCAAATGCAGCCAAACACTATGCAACACACCAAAACATGAGTTTAGGGTCCAATGTGGTGGATTGGCTGCGTTCGTTGCGAAGAATCCCGACGTGACTTCGTGGCACGAACTTTTGCATTAATTGCACCAATGTCACCCATGTTTGCATAGAGTTTCATGCAGTTACGAAATGATCCCAAATGCAGCCAAACACTATGCAACGCACCTTAGGGTCCAATGGAGTGGATTGGGTGCGTTTGTTGCGAAAAATGCCGACGTCACTTCGTGGCATGAACTTTTGCATTAATTGCACCAGTTCACCTTGTTTTGCATCGAATTTCATGCAGTTACCAAATGATCCCAAATGTATCCAAATACTACGCAACGCACCAAAACATGAGTTTAGGGTCCAATGGAGTGGATTGGGTGCGTTCGTTGTGAAAAATCCCGAGTAACTTTGTGGCACGAACTTTTGCATTAATTGCACCAGTTGACTCCATTTGCACCGAGTTTCATGCAGTTACGAAACGATCCCAAATGCGTCCCAACACTATTCAATGCCCCAAATCATGAGTTTAGGGTCCAATGGGGCGGATTGGATGCGTTTGTTGAGAAAAATCCCCACGTCACGTCGTGGCTCGAACTTTTGCATTAATTGCACCTGTTCACACTGTTTTGTACCGAGTTTCATGCAGTTACGAAACGATCCCAAATGGACCCAAACACTATGCAACTCACCAAAACATGAGTTTAGGCTCCAACGGAGTGGATTGGGTGCGTTCGTTGCAAAAAATTCTAACGTGACTTCGAGGCACCCTGTTTTTCATCGAGTTTCATGCAGTTACGAAACGATCCCAAATGCACCAAAACACTATGCAACGGGCGAAAACATGAGTTTAGGGTCCAATGGAGTGGATTGGGTGCGTTCGTTGCGAAAAAATCCGGACGTGACTTCGTGGCACGAACTTTTGCATTAATTGCACCAGGTCACCCTGTTTTGCATCAAGTTTCATGCAGT
Organism: Panicum virgatum; assembly: GCF_016808335.1. NCBI lineage: Eukaryota > Viridiplantae > Streptophyta > Magnoliopsida > Poales > Poaceae > Panicum > Panicum virgatum. The sequence continues at coordinate 22,518 of NW_024376742.1, forward strand.
TACGAAACGATCCCAAATGCAGCCAAACACTATGCAACGCACCAAAACATGTGTTTAGCGTCCAATGTGGTTTATTGGCTGCGTTCGTTGCGAAGAATCCCGAGGTGACTTCGTGGCACGAACTTTTGCATTAATTGCACCAATTGACCCCATTTTGCAACGAGTTTCATGCAGTTACGAAATGATCCCAAATGCTGCCAAACACTATGCAACGCACCTTAGGGTCCAATGGAGTGGATTGGGTGCGTTTGTTGCGAAAAATGCTGACGTCACTTCGTCGGCATGAACTTTTGCATTAGTTGCACCAGTTCACCTTGTTTTGCATCGAATTTCATGCAGTTACGAAATGATCCCAAATGTATCCAAATACTACGCAACGCACCAAAACATGAGTTTAGGGTCCAATGGAGTGGATTGGGTGCGTTCGTTGTGAAAAATCCCGAGTAACTTTGTGGCACGAACTTTTGCATTAATTGCACCAGTTGACTCCATTTGCACCGAGTTTCATGCAGTTACGAAACGATCCCAAATGCATCCCAACACTATTCAATGCCCCAAAACATGAGTTTAGGGTCCAATGGGGCGGATTGGATGCGTTTGTTGAGAAAAATCCCCACGTCACGTCGTGGCTTGAACTTTTGCATTAATTGCACCAGTTCACACTGTTTTGTACCGAGTTTCATGCAGTTACGAAACGATCCCAAATGGACCCAAACACTATGCAACTCACCAAAACATGAGTTTAGGCTCCAACGGAGCGGATTGGGTGCGTTCGTTGCAAAAAATTCTAACGTGACTTCGAGGCACCCTGTTTTTCATCGAGTTTCATGCAGTTACGAAACGATCCCAAATGCACCAAAACACTATGCAACGGGAGAAAACATGAGTTTAGGGGCCAATGGAGTGGATTGGGTGAGTTCGTTGCGAAAAAATCCGGACGTGACTTCGTGGCACGAACTTTTGCATTAATTGCACCAGGTCACCCTGTTTTGCATCAAGTTTCATGCAGTTACGAAACGATCCCAAATGCAGCCAAACACTATGCAACACACCAAAACATGTAGTTTAGGGTCCAATGTGAGTGGATTGGCTGCGTTCGTTGCGAAAAATCCCGGACGTGACTTCGTGGCACGAACTTTTGCATTAATTGCACAATGGTCACCCTATTTTGCATAAGTTTCATGCAGTTACGAAATGATCCCAAATGCAGCCAAACACTATGCAACGCACCTTAGGGTCCAATGGAGTGGATTGGGTGCGTTTGTTGCGAAAAATGCCCGACGTCACTTCGTGGCATGAACTTTTGCATTAATTGCACCAGTTCACCTTGTTTTGCATCGAATTTCATGCAGTTACCAAATGATCCCAAATGTATCCAAATACTACGCAACGCACCAAAACATGAGTTTAGGGTCCAATGGAGTGGATTGGGTGCGTTCGTTGTGAAAATACCGAGTAACTTTGTGGCACGAACTTTTGCATTAATTGCACCAGTTGACTCCATTTGCACCGAGTTTCATGCAGTTACGAAACGATCCCAAATGCATCCCAACACTATTCAATAGCCCCAAAACATGAGTTTAGGGTCCAATGGGGCGGATTGGATGCGTTTGTTGAGAAAAATCCCCACGTCACGTCGTGGCTCGAACTTTTGCATTAATTGCACCAGTTCACACTGTTTTGTACCGAGTTTCATGCAGTTACGAAACGATCCCCAAATGGACCCAAACACTATGCAACTCACCAAAACATGAGTTTAGGCTCCAACGGAGTGGATTGGGTGCGTTCGTTGCAAAAAATCCTAACGTGACTTCGAGGCACCCTGTTTTTCATCGAGTTTCATGCAGTTACGAAACGATCCCAAATGCACCAAAACACTATGCAACGGGCGAAAACATGAGTTTAGGGTCCAATGGAGTGGATTGGGTGCGTTCGTTGCGAAAAAATCCGGACGTGACTTCGTGGCACGAACTTTTGCATTAATTGCACCAGGTCACCCTGTTTTGCATCAAGTTTCATGCAGTTACGAAACGATCCCAAATGCAGCCAAACACTATGCAACGCACCAAAACATGTGTTTAGGGTCCAATGTGGTGGATTGGCTGCGTTCGTTGTGAAGAATCCCGACGTGACTTCGTGGCACGAACTTTTGCATTAATTGCACCAATTGACCCCATTTTGCAACGAGTTTCATGCAGTTACGAAATGATCCCAAATGCTGCCAAACACTATGCAACGCACCTTAGGGTCCAATGGAGTGGATTGGGTGCGTTTGTTGCGAAAATCCCGACGTCACTTCGTGGCAATGAATTTTTGCATTAATTGCACCAGTTCACCTTGTTTTGCATCGATTTCATGCAGTTACGAAATGATCCCAAATGTATCCAAATACTACGCAACTGCACCAAAACATGAGTTTAGGGTCCAATGGAGTGGATTGGGTGCGTTCGTTGTGAAAAATCCCGAGTAACTTTGTGGCACGAACTTTTGCATTAATTGCACCAGTTGACTCCATTTGCACCGAGTTTCATGCAGTTACGAAACTGATCCCAAATGCATCCCAACACTATTCAATGCCCCAAAACATGAGTTTAGGGTCCAATGGGCGGATTGGATGCGTTCGTTGAGAAAAATCCCCACGTCACGTCGTGGCTTGAACTTTTGCATTAATTGCACCAGTTCACACTGTTTTGTACCGAGTTTCATGCAGTTACGAAACGATCCCAAATGGACCCAAACACTATGCAACTCACCAAAACATGAGTTTAGGCTCCAACGGAGTGGATTGGGTGCGTTCGTTGCAAAAAATCCTAACGTGACTTCGAGGGCACCCTGTTTTTCATCGAGTTTCATGCAGTTACGAAACGATCCCAAATGCCTCCAAAACACTATGCAACGGGGAGGAAAAACATGAGTTTAGGCTCCAATGGAGTGGATTGGGTGAGTTCGTTGCGAAAAAATCCGGACGTGACTTCGTGGCACGAACTTTTGCATTAATTGCACCAGGTCACCCTGTTTTGCATCAAGTTTCATGCAGTTACGAAACGATCCCAAATGCAGCCAAACACTATGCAACACACCAAAACATGAGTTTAGGGTCCAATGTGGTGGATTGGCTGCGTTCGTTGCGAAGAATCCCGACGTGGACTTCGTGGCACGAACTTTTGCATTAATTGCACCAGGTCACCCCTGTTTTGCATTAAGTTTCATGCAGTTACGAAATGATCCCAAATGCAGCCAAACACTATGCAACGCACCTTAGGGTCCAATGGAGTGGATTGGGTGCGTTTGTTGCGAAAATGCCGACGTCACTTCGTGGCATGAACTTTTGCATTAATTGCACCAGTTCACCTTGTTTTGCATCGAGTTTCATGCAGTTACCAAATGATCCCAAATGTATCCAAATACTACGCAACGCACCAAAACATGAGTTTAGGGTCCAATGGAGTGGATTGGGTGCGTTCGTTTGTGCAAAATCCCGAGTAACTTTGTGGCACGAACTTTTGCATTAATTGCACCAGTTTGAATCCCTTTGCACCGAGTTTCATGCAGTTACGAAACGATCCCCCAAATGCATCCCAACACTATGCAATGCCCCAAAACATGAGTTTAGGGTCCAATGGGGCGGATTGGATGCGTTCGTTGAGAAAAATCCCCACGTCACGTCGTGGCTCGAACTTCTGCATTAATTGCACCAGTTCACACTGTTTTGTACCGAGTTTCATGCAGTACGAAACGATCCCAAATGGACCCAAACACTATGCAACTCACCAAAACATGAGTTTAGGGTCCAACAGAGTGGATTGGTGCGTTCATTACAAAAAATCCTGACGTGACTTCGAGGGCACCCTGTATTTCATCGAGTTTCATGCAGTTAGGAACGATCCCAAATGCACCAAAACACTATGCAACGGGGCGAAACATGAGTTTAGGGTCCAATGGAGTGGATTGGGTTGCGTTCATTACGAAAAATCCGGACGTGACTTCGTGGCACGAACTTTTGCATTAATTGCACCCGGTCACCCTGTTTTGCATCGAGTTTCATGCAGTTACGAATGATCCCAAATGCATCCCAACACTATGCAACGCACCAAAACATGAGTTTAGAGTCCAATGGGGGGACTGGGTGCATTCGTGTGAAAAATCCCGATTGTGACTTCGTGGCATGAACTTTTGCATTCATTGCACCAGTTCACCCTTTTTTGCACGAGTTTCATGCAGTTACGAAATGATCCCAAATGCAGCCAAACACTATGCAACGCACCAAAACGTTTAGGGTCCAATGGGTGGATTGGTGCGTTCGTTGCGAAAAATCCCGACGTGACTTCGTGGCACGAACTTTTGCATTATTGCACCAATTGACCCCATTTTGCAACGAGTTTCATGCAGTTACGAAATGATCCCAAATGCTCCAAACACTGCAACGCACTTAGGGTCCAATGGAGTGGATTGGGTGCGTTCGTTGCGAAAAATCCCGACGTAACTTCGTGGCAAGAACTTTTGCATTAATTGCACCAGTTCACCTGTTTTGCATCGAGTTTCATGCAGTTACGAAATGATCCCAAATGCCAAATACTACAACCACCAAAACATGAGTTTAGGTCCAATGGAGTGGATTGGGTG
>NW_024376743.1:0-27008 GCF_016808335.1 Panicum virgatum
CCAATGGGGTGGATCGGGTGCGTTCTGAGAAAAATTACGACGCGACTTCGTGGCACAAACTTTTGCACTAGTTGGCCCGTTTGCACTTAGTTTGTAACGCACCCAAAACTATCCCAAATGCATCCAAATAGTTACAACACATGAATCTGAGGTTAGGGTCCAAGGGTGGATTGGTGGTTCGTTGTGAAAAATTCCGACACACTTCATGGCACGAACTTTTGCACCAGTTTGGCCCGTTTTGCACTAAGTTTGTAAGGCAACCAAACGGTTTCCAAATACATCCAATAGTACAAAATACACCAAAACATGTGTTTAGAGTGCAATGGGGTGGATCAGGTGCATTCGTTGCGAAAAATTCCGAAGCGACTTCGTGGCACGGACTTTTGCACCAGTTCGGTCCATTTTGCACAGAGTGTTGTAACGCAACCAACTATCCCAAATGCTCCCAAATAGTAACAAAACGCACCAAACATGAGGTTAGGGTCCTAGGGTGGATCGAGTGGTTTGTTGTGAAAAATTTCCGACCGACTTCATGGCACGAACTTTTGCACCTTCGCCTCGTTTTGCACGAGTTTGTAAGGCAACCAAACGGCACCAAATGCACCCAATAGCAAAAACGCACAAAACATGAGTTTAGGTCCAAGGGGGATCGGGTGCGTTCGTTGCGAAAAATTCCGACATTCATGGCATGAACTTTGTTAGCCCATTTTCAACCGAGTTTGTAAGGCAACCAAACGGTCCCAAATGCACCCAATAGTACGAAACGCACCAAAACATGAGGTTCGGTCCCAACGGGGATCGGGTGGTTCGTTGTGAAAAATTGACGCAACTTCATGGCACGAACTTTGCACCAGTTCGGCCCGTTTGCACTGAGTTTGTAAGGCAACCAAACGGTCCCAAATGCATCCAAATAGTACAAACACACCAAAATATGAGTTTAGAGTCCAATGGGGGTGGATCGGGTGCATTCTTGCGAAAAATTCCGAGCGACTTCGTGGCACGACTTTTGCACTAGTTTGGCCCGTTTTGCACTTAGTTTTGTTACGCACCCAAACTATCCCAAATGCATCCAAATAGTACAAACACACTGAATCATGAGGTTAGGGTCCAATGGGGTGGATCGGGTGCGTTCGTTGCGAAAAATTCCGACACGGCTTCATGGCATGAACTTTTGCACCACTTTAGCCCGTTTTCAACCGAGTTTTGTAAGGCAACCAAACGGTACCAAATGCACCCAAATAGTACGAAACGCACCAAAACATGAGTTTCGGTCCCAACGGGGACAATCGGGTGTGTTCGTTGCGAAAAATTATGACGCGACTTCATGGCACGTACTTTGGCATCAGTTCGGCCCGTTCTGCACTGAGTTTTGTAAGGCAGCCAAACGGTCCCAAATGCATCCAAATAGAAAAAACACACCAAAATATGAGTTTAGAGTCCAATGGGGTGGATCGGGTGCGTTAGTTGCGAAAAAATTTGGCCCATTTTGTACTGAGTGTTGTAACGGAACCAAACTGTCCCAAATGCACCCAAGTAGTACAAAACCTCTGAAATCATGAGGTTAGGGTCCAATGGGGTGGATTGAGTGGTTCGTTGTGAAAAATTCCGACACGACTTCATGGCACGAACTTTTGCACCAGTTCGGCCCGTTTTGCACTAAGTTTTGTAAGGCAACCAAACGTTTCCAAATACATCCAAATAGTACAAAATACACCAAAACATGTGTTTAGAGTGCAATGGGGGTGGATCAGGTGCATTCGTTGCGAAAAATTCCGAAGCGACTTCGTGGCACGGACTTTTGCACCAGTTCGGTCCATTTTGCACAGAGTGTTGTAACGCAACCAAACTATCCCAAATGCTCCCAAATAGTAACAAAACGCACCAAAACATGAGGTTAGGGTCCTCTAGGGTGGATCGAGTGGTTTGTTGTGAAAAATTCCGACCCGACTTCATGGCATGAACTTTTGCACCATTTCGACTCGTTTTGCATCGAGTTTTGTAAGGCAACCAAACGGCACCAAATGCACCCAAGTAGCACAAAACGCACGGAAAACATGAGTTTAGGTCCCCAACGGGGACAATCGGGTGTGTTCGTTGCGAAAAATTCCGACACGGCTTCATGGCATGAACTTTGCCACCACTTTAGCCCATTTTCAACCGAGTTTTGTAAGGCAACCAAACGGTACCAAATGCACCCAAATAGTACGAAACGCACCAAAACATCAGTTTCGGTCCCAACGGGGACAATCGGGTGTGTTCGTTGCGAAAAATTATGACGCAACTTCATGGCACGTACTTTGGCATCAGTTCGGCCCGTTCTGCACTGAGTTTTGTAAGGCAGCCAAACGGTCCCAAATGCATCCAAATAGTACAAGACACACCAAAATATGAGTTTAGAGTCCAATGGGGTGGATCGGGTGCATTCTTGAGAAAAATTCCGATGCGACTTCGTGGCACGAACTTTTGCACTAGTTTGGCCCGTTTTGCACTTAGTTTTGTTACGCACCCAAACTATCCCAAATGCATCCAAATAGTACAAACACACTGAATCATGAGGTTAGGGTCCAATGGGGTGGATCGGGTGCGTTCGTTGCGAAAAATTCCGACACGGCTTCATGGCATGAACTTTTGCACCACTTTAGCCCGTTTTCAACCGAGTTTTGTAAGGCAACCAAACGGTACCAAATGCACCCAAATAGTACGAAACGCACCAAAACATTAGTTTCGGTCCCAACGGGGACAATCGGGTGTGTTCGTTGCGAAAAATTATGACGCGACTTCATGGCACGTACTTTGGCATCAGTTCGGCCCGTTCTGCACTGAGTTTTGTAAGGCAGCCAAACGGTCCCAAATGCATCCAAATAGAAAAAACACACCAAAATATGAGTTTAGAGTCCAATGGGGTGGATCGGGTGCGTTAGTTGCGAAAAAATTTGGCCCATTTTGTACTGAGTGTTGTAACGGAACCAAACTGTCCCAAATGCACCCAAGTAGTACAAAACGCTCTGAAACATGAGGTTAGGGTCCAATGGGGTGGATTGAGTGGTTCGTTGTGAAAAATTCCGACACGACTTCATGGCACGAACTTTTGCACCAGTTCGGCCCGTTTTGCACTAAGTTTTGTAAGGCAACCAAACGGTTCCAAATACATCCAAATAGTACAAAATACACCAAAACATGTGTTTAGAGTGCAATGGGGGTGGATCAGGTGCATTCGTTGCGAAAAATTCCGAAGCGACTTCGTGGCACGGACTTTTGCACCAGTTCGGTCCATTTTGCACAGAGTGTTGTAACGCAACCAAACTGTCCCAAATGCTCCCAAATAGTACAAAACGCACCAAAACATGAGGTTAGGGTCCTATAGGGTGGATCGAGTGGTTTGTTGTGAAAAATTCCGACCCGACTTCATGGCACGAACTTTTGCACCATTTCGACTCGTTTTGCATCGAGTTTTGTAAGGCAACCAAACGGCACCAAATGCACCCAAATAGCACAAAACGCACGAAAACATGAGTTTAGGTCCCAACGGGGACAATCGGGTGTGTTCGTTGCGAAAAATTATGACGCGACTTCATGGCACGTACTTTTGCATCAGTTCGGCCCGTTTTGCACTGAGTTTTGTAAGGCAGCCAAACGGTCCCAAATGCATCCAAATAGTACAAGACACACCAAAATATGAGTTTAGAGTCCAATGGGGTGGATCGGGTGCATTCTTGAGAAAAATTCCGACGCGACTTCGTGGCACGAACTTTTGCACTAGTTTGGCCCGTTTTGCACTTAGTTTTGTACGCACCCAAACTATCCCAAATGCATCCAAATAGTACAAACACACTGAATCATGAGGTTAGGGTCCAATGGGGTGGATCGGGTGCGTTCGTTGCGAAAAATTCCGACACGGCTTCATGGCATGAACTTTTGCACCACTTTAGCCCGTTTTAACCGAGTTTTGTAAGGCAACCAAACGGTACCAAATGCACCCAAATAGTACGAAACGCACCAAAACATAGTTTCGGTCCCAACGGGGACAATCGGGTGTGTTCGTTGCGAAAAATTATGACGCGACTTCATGGCACGTACTTTGGCATCAGTTCGGCCCGTTCTGCACTGAGTTTTGTAAGGCAGCCAAACGGTCCCAAATGCATCCAAATAGAAAAAACACACCAAAATATGAGTTTAGAGTCCAATGGGGTGGATCGGGTGCGTTAGTTGCGAAAAAATTTGGCCCATTTTGTACTGAGTGTTGTAACGGAACCAAACTGTCCCAAATGCACCCAAGTAGTACAAAACGCTCTGAAACATGAGGTTAGGGTCCAATGGGGTGGATTGAGTGGTTCGTTGTGAAAAATTCCGACACGACTTCATGGCACGAACTTTTGCACCAGTTCGGCCCGTTTTGCACTAAGTTTTGTAAGGCAACCAAACGGTTCCAAATACATCCAAATAGTACAAAATACACCAAAACATGTGTTTAGAGTGCAATGGGGGTGGATCAGGTGCATTCGTTGCGAAAAATTCCGAAGCGACTTCGTGGCACGGACTTTTGCACCAGTTCGGTCCATTTTGCACAGAGTGTTGTAACGCAACCAAACTGTCCCAAATGCTCCCAAATAGTACAAAACGCACCAAAACATGAGGTTAGGGTCCTATAGGGTGGATCGAGTGGTTTGTTGTGAAAAATTCCGACCCGACTTCATGGCACGAACTTTTGCACCATTTCGACTCGTTTTGCATCGAGTTTTGTAAGGCAACCAAACGGCACCAAATGCACCCAAATAGCACGAAACGCACGAAAACATGAGTTTAGGTCCCAACGGGGACAATCGGGTGTGTTCGTTGCGAAAAATTATGACGCGACTTCATGGCACGTACTTTTGCATCAGTTCGGCCCGTTTTGCACTGAGTTTTGTAAGGCAGCCAAACGGTCCCAAATGCATCCAAATAGTACAAGACACACCAAAATATGAGTTTAGAGTCCAATGGGGTGGATCGGGTGCATTCTTGAGAAAAATTCCGACGCGACTTCGTGGCACGAACTTTTGCACTAGTTTGGCCCGTTTTGCACTTAGTTTTGTAACGCACCCAAACTATCCCAAATGCATCCAAATAGTACAAACACACTGAATCATGAGGTTAGGGTCCAATGGGGTGGATCGGGTGCGTTCGTTGCGAAAAATTCCGACACGGCTTCATGGCATGAACTTTTGCACCACTTTAGCCCGTTTTCAACCGAGTTTTGTAAGGCAACCAAACGGTACCAAATGCACCCAAATAGTACGAAACGCACCAAAACATAGTTTCGGTCCCAACGGGGACAATCGGGTGTGTTCGTTGCGAAAAATTATGACGCGACTTCATGGCACGTACTTTGGCATCAGTTCGGCCCGTTCTGCACTGAGTTTTGTAAGGCAGCCAAACGGTCCCAAATGCATCCAAATAGAAAAAACACACCAAAATATGAGTTTAGAGTCCAATGGGGTGGATCGGGTGCGTTAGTTGCGAAAAAATTTGGCCCATTTTGTACTGAGTGTTGTAACGGAACCAAACTGTCCCAAATGCACCCAAGTAGTACAAAACGCTCTGAAACATGAGGTTAGGGTCCAATGGGGTGGATTGAGTGGTTCGTTGTGAAAAATTCCGACACGACTTCATGGCACGAACTTTTGCACCAGTTCGGCCCGTTTTGCACTAAGTTTTGTAAGGCAACCAAACGGTTCCAAATACATCCAAATAGTACAAAATACACCAAAACATGTGTTTAGAGTGCAATGGGGGTGGATCAGGTGCATTCGTTGCGAAAAATTCCGAAGCGACTTCGTGGCACGGACTTTTGCACCAGTTCGGTCCATTTTGCACAGAGTGTTGTAACGCAACCAAACTGTCCCAAATGCTCCCAAATAGTACAAAACGCACCAAAACATGAGGTTAGGGTCCTATAGGGTGGATCGAGTGGTTTGTTGTGAAAAATTCCGACCCGACTTCATGGCACTGAACTTTTGCACCATTTCGACTCGTTTTGCATCGAGTTTTGTAAGGCAACCAAACGGCACCAAATGCACCCAAATAGCACAAACGCACGAAAACATGAGTTTAGGTCCCAACGGGGACAATCGGGTGTGTTCGTTGCGAAAAATTATGACGCGACTTCATGGCACGTACTTTTGCATCAGTTCGGCCCGTTTTGCACTGAGTTTTGTAAGGCAGCCAAACGGTCCCAAATGCATCCAAATAGTACAAGACACACCAAAATATGAGTTTAGAGTCCAATGGGGTGGATCGGGTGCATTCTTGAGAAAAATTCCGACGCGACTTCGTGGCACGAACTTTTGCACTAGTTTGGCCCGTTTTGCACTTAGTTTTGTAACGCACCCAAACTATCCCAAATGCATCCAAATAGTACAAACACACTGAATCATGAGGTTAGGGTCCAATGGGGTGGATCGGGTGCGTTCGTTGCGAAAAATTCCGACACGGCTTCATGGCATGAACTTTTGCACCACTTTAGCCCGTTTTGAACCGAGTTTTGTAAGGCAACCAAACGGTACCAAATGCACCCAAATAGTACGAAACGCACCAAAACATCAGTTTAGGTCCCAACGGGGACAATCGGGTGTGTTCGTTGCGAAAAATTATGACGCGACTTCATGGCACGTACTTTGGCATCAGTTCGGCCCGTTCTGCACTGAGTTTTGTAAGGCAGCCAAACGGTCCCAAATGCATCCAAATAGAAAAAACACACCAAAATATGAGTTTAGAGTCCAATGGGGTGGATCGGGTGCGTTAGTTGCGAAAAAATTTGGCCCATTTTGTACTGAGTGTTGTAACGGAACCAAACTGTCCCAAATGCACCCAAGTAGTACAAAACGCTCTGAAACATGAGGTTAGGGTCCAATGGGGTGGATTGAGTGGTTCGTTGTGAAAAATTCCGACACGACTTCATGGCACGAACTTTTGCACCAGTTCGGCCCGTTTTGCACTAAGTTTTGTAAGGCAACCAAACGGTTCCAAATACATCCAAATAGTACAAAATACACCAAAACATGTGTTTAGAGTGCAATGGGGGTGGATCAGGTGCATTCGTTGCGAAAAATTCCGAAGCGACTTCGTGGCACGGACTTTTGCACCAGTTCGGTCCATTTTGCACAGAGTGTTGTAACGCAACCAAACTGTCCCAAATGCTCCCAAATAGTACAAAACGCACCAAAACATGAGGTTAGGGTCCTATAGGGTGGATCGAGTGGTTTGTTGTGAAAAATTCCGACCCGACTTCATGGCACGAACTTTTGCACCATTTCGACTCGTTTTGCATCGAGTTTTGTAAGGCAACCAAACGGCACCAAATGCACCCAAATAGCACGAAACGCACGAAAACATGAGTTTAGGTCCCAACGGGGACAATCGGGTGTGTTCGTTGCGAAAAATTATGACGCGACTTCATGGCACGTACTTTTGCATCAGTTCGGCCCGTTTTGCACTGAGTTTTGTAAGGCAGCCAAACGGTCCCAAATGCATCCAAATAGTACAAGACACACCAAAATATGAGTTTAGAGTCCAATGGGGTGGATCGGGTGCATTCTTGAGAAAAATTCCGACTGCGACTTCGTGGCACGAACTTTTGCACTAGTTTGGCCCGTTTTGCACTTAGTTTTGTTACGCACCCAAACTATCCCAAATGCATCCAAATAGTACAAACACACTGAATCATGAGGTTAGGGTCCAATGGGGTGGATCGGGTGCGTTCGTTGCGAAAAATTCCGACACGGCTTCATGGCATGAACTTTTGCACCACTTTAGCCCGTTTTCAACCGAGTTTTGTAAGGCAACCAAACGGTACCAAATGCACCCAAATAGTACGAAACGCACCAAAACATTAGTTTCGGTCCCAACGGGGACAATCGGGTGTGTTCGTTGCGAAAAATTATGACGCGACTTCATGGCACGTACTTTGGCATCAGTTCGGCCCGTTCTGCACTGAGTTTTGTAAGGCAGCCAAACGGTCCCAAATGCATCCAAATAGAAAAAACACACCAAAATATGAGTTTAGAGTCCAATGGGGTGGATCGGGTGCGTTAGTTGCGAAAAAATTTGGCCCATTTTGTACTGAGTGTTGTAACGGAACCAAACTGTCCCAAATGCACCCAAGTAGTACAAAACGCTCTGAAACATGAGGTTAGGGTCCAATGGGGTGGATTGAGTGGTTCGTTGTGAAAAATTCCGACACGACTTCATGGCACGAACTTTTGCACCAGTTCGGCCCGTTTTGCACTAAGTTTTGTAAGGCAACCAAACGGTTCCAAATACATCCAAATAGTACAAAATACACCAAAACATGTGTTTAGAGTGCAATGGGGGTGGATCAGGTGCATTCGTTGCGAAAAATTCCGAAGCGACTTCGTGGCACGGACTTTTGCACCAGTTCGGTCCATTTTGCACAGAGTGTTGTAACGCAACCAAACTGTCCCAAATGCTCCCAAATAGTACAAAACGCACCAAAACATGAGGTTAGGGTCCTATAGGGTGGATCGAGTGGTTTGTTGTGAAAAATTCCGACCCGACTTCATGGCACGAACTTTTGCACCATTTCGACTCGTTTGCATCGAGTTTTGTAAGGCAACCAAACGGCACCAAATGCACCCAAATAGCACGAAAATGCACCAAAACATGAGTTTAGGTCCCAACGGGGACAATCGGGTGTGTTCGTTGCGAAAAATTATGACGCGACTTCATGGCACGTACTTTTGCATCAGTTCGGCCCGTTTTGCACTGAGTTTTGTAAGGCAGCCAAACGGTCCCAAATGCATCCAAATAGTACAAGACACACCAAAATATGAGTTTAGAGTCCAATGGGGTGGATCGGGTGCATTCTTGAGAAAAATTCCGACGCGACTTCGTGGCACAAACTTTTGCACTAGTTTGGCCCGTTTTGCACTTAGTTTTGTAACGCACCCAAACTATCCCAAATGCATCCAAATAGTACAAACACACTGAATCATGAGGTTAGGGTCCAATGGGGTGGATCGGGTGCGTTCGTTGCGAAAAATTCCGACACGGCTTCATGGCATGAACTTTTGCACCACTTTAGCCCGTTTTCAACCGAGTTTTGTAAGGCAACCAAACGGTACCAAATGCACCCAAATAGTACGAAACGCACCAAAACATCAGTTTCGGTCCCAACAGGGGACAATCGGGTGTGTTCGTTGCGAAAAATTATGACGCGACTTCATGGCACGTACTTTGGCATCAGTTCGGCCCGTTCTGCACTGAGTTTTGTAAGGCAGCCAAACGGTCCCAAATGCATCCAAATAGTACAAGACACACCAAAATATGAGTTTAGAGTCCAATGGGGTGGATCGGGTGCATTCTTGAGAAAAATTCCGATGCGACTTCGTGGCACGAACTTTTGCACTAGTTTGGCCCGTTTTGCACTTAGTTTTGTTACGCACCCAAACTATCCCAAATGCATCCAAATAGTACAAACACACTGAATCATGAGGTTAGGGTCCAATGGGGTGGATCGGGTGCGTTCGTTGCGAAAAATTCCGACACGGCTTCATGGCATGAACTTTTGCACCACTTTAGCCCGTTTTCAACCGAGTTTTGTAAGGCAACCAAACGGTACCAAATGCACCCAAATAGTACGAAACGCACCAAAACATCAGTTTCGGTCCCAACGGGGACAATCGGGTGTGTTCGTTGCGAAAAATTATGACGCGACTTCAGTGGCACGTACTTTGGCATCAGTTCGGCCCGTTCTGCACTGAGTTTTGTAAGGCAGCCAAACGGTCCCAAATGCATCCAAATAGTACAAGACACACCAAAATATGAGTTTAGAGTCCAATGGGGTGGATCGGGTGCATTCTTGAGAAAAATTCCGATGCGACTTCGTGGCACGAACTTTTGCACTAGTTTGGCCCGTTTTGCACTTAGTTTTGTTACGCACCCAAACTATCCCAAATGCATCCAAATAGTACAAACACACTGAATCATGAGGTTAGGGTCCAATGGGGTGGATCGGGTGCGTTCGTTGCGAAAAATTCCGACACGGCTTCATGGCATGAACTTTTGCACCACTTTAGCCCGTTTTCAACCGAGTTTTGTAAGGCAACCAAACGGTACCAAATGCACCCAAATAGTACGAAACACACCAAAACATCAGTTTCGGTCCCAACGGGGACAATCGGGTGTTTTCGTTGCGAAAAATTGTGACGCGACTTCATGGCACGTACTTTGGCATCAGTTCGGCCCGTTCTGCACTGAGTTTTGTAAGGCAGCCAAACGGTCCCAAATGCATCCAAATAGTACAAGACACACCAAAATATGAGTTTAGAGTCCAATGGGGTGGATCGGGTGCATTCTTGAGAAAAATTCCGATGCGACTTCGTGGCACGAACTTTTGCACTAGTTTGGCCCGTTTTGCACTTAGTTTTGTTACGCACCCAAACTATCCCAAATGCATCCAAATAGTACAAACACACTGAATCATGAAGTTAGGGTCCAATGGGGTGGATCGGGTGCGTTCGTTGCGAAAAATTCCGACACGGCTTCATGGCATGAACTTTTGCACCACTTTAGCCCGTTTTCAACCAAGTTTTGTAAGGCAACCAAACGGTACCAAATGCACCCAAATAGTACGAAACGCACCAAAACATGAGTTTCGGTCCCAACGGGGACAATCGGGTGTGTTCGTTGCGAAAAATTATGACGCGACTTCATGGCACGTACTTTTGCATCAGTTCGGCCCGTTTGCACTGAGTTTTGTAAGGCAGCCAAACGGTCCCAAATGCATCCAAATAGTACAAGACACACCAAAATATGAGTTTAGAGTCCAATGGGGTGGATCGGGTGCATTCTTGAGAAAAATTCCGACTGCGACTTCGTGGCACGAACTTTTGCACTAGTTTGGCCCGTTTTGCACTTAGTTTTGTTACGCACCCAAACTATCCCAAATGCATCCAAATAGTACAAACACACCTGAATCATGAGGTTAGGGTCCAATGGGGTGGATCGGGTGCGTTCGTTGCGAAAAATTCCGACACGGCTTCATGGCATGAACTTTTGCACCACTTTAGCCCGTTTTGAACCGAGTTTTGTAAGGCAACCAAACGGTACCAAATGCACCCAAATAGTACGAAACACACCAAAACATGAGTTTAGGTCCCAACGGGGACAATCGGGTGTGTTCGTTGCGAAAAATTATGACGCGACTTCGTGGCACGATACTTTGGCATCAGTTCGGCTCGTTCTGCACTGAGTTTTGTAAGGCAGCCAAACGGTCCCAAATGCATCCAAATAGAAAAAACACACCAAAATATGAGTTTAGAGTCCAATGGGGTGGATCGGGTGCGTTAGTTGCGAAAAAATTTGGCCCATTTTGTACTGAGTGTTGTAACGGAACCAAACTGTCCCAAATGCACCCAAGTAGTACAAAACGCTCTGAAACATGAGGTTAGGGTCCAATGGGGTGGATTGAGTGGTTCGTTGTGAAAAATTCCGACACGACTTCATGGCACGAACTTTTGCACCAGTTCGGCCCGTTTTGCACTAAGTTTTGTAAGGCAACCAAACGGTTCCAAATACATCCAAATAGTACAAAATACACCAAAACATGTGTTTAGAGTGCAATGGGGGTGGATCAGGTGCATTCGTTGCGAAAAATTCCGAAGCGACTTCGTGGCACGGACTTTTGCACCAGTTCGGTCCATTTTGCACAGAGTGTTGTAACGCAACCAAACTGTCCCAAATGCTCCCAAATAGTACAAAACGCACCAAAACATGAGGTTAGGGTCCTATAGGGTGGATCGAGTGGTTTGTTGTGAAAAATTCCGACCCGACTTCATGGCACGAACTTTTGCACCATTTCGACTCGTTTTGCATCGAGTTTTGTAAGGCAACCAAACGGCACCAAATGCACCCAAATAGCACGAAACTGCACCGAAAACATGAGTTTAGGTCCCAACGGGGACAATCGGGTGTGTTCGTTGCGAAAAATTATGACGCGACTTCATGGCACGTACTTTTGCATCAGTTCGGCCCGTTTTGCACTGAGTTTTGTAAGGCAGCCAAACGGTCCCAAATGCATCCAAATAGTACAAGACACACCAAAATATGAGTTTAGAGTCCAATGGGGTGGATCGGGTGCATTCTTGAGAAAAATTCCGACGCGACTTCGTGGCACGAACTTTTGCACTAGTTTGGCCCGTTTTGCACTTAGTTTTGTACGCACCCAAACTATCCCAAATGCATCCAAATAGTACAAACACACTGAATCATGAGGTTAGGGTCCAATGGGGTGGATCGGGTGCGTTCGTTGCGAAAAATTCCGACACGGCTTCATGGCATGAACTTTTGCACCACTTTAGCCCGTTTTCAACCGAGTTTTGTAAGGCAACCAAACGGTACCAAATGCACCCAAATAGTACGAAACGCACCAAAACATAGTTTCGGTCCCAACGGGGACAATCGGGTGTGTTCGTTGCGAAAAATTATGACGCGACTTCATGGCACGTACTTTGGCATCAGTTCGGCCCGTTCTGCACTGAGTTTTGTAAGGCAGCCAAACGGTCCCAAATGCATCCAAATAGAAAAAACACACCAAAATATGAGTTTAGAGTCCAATGGGGTGGATCGGGTGCGTTAGTTGCGAAAAAATTTGGCCCATTTTGTACTGAGTGTTGTAACGGAACCAAACTGTCCCAAATGCACCCAAGTAGTACAAAACGCTCTGAAACATGAGGTTAGGGTCCAATGGGGTGGATTGAGTGGTTCGTTGTGAAAAATTCCGACACGACTTCATGGCACGAACTTTTGCACCAGTTCGGCCCGTTTTGCACTAAGTTTTGTAAGGCAACCAAACGGTTCCAAATACATCCAAATAGTACAAAATACACCAAAACATGTGTTTAGAGTGCAATGGGGGTGGATCAGGTGCATTCGTTGCGAAAAATTCCGAAGCGACTTCGTGGCACGGACTTTTGCACCAGTTCGGTCCATTTTGCACAGAGTGTTGTAACGCAACCAAACTGTCCCAAATGCTCCCAAATAGTACAAAACGCACCAAAACATGAGGTTAGGGTCCTATAGGGTGGATCGAGTGGTTTGTTGTGAAAAATTCCGACCCGACTTCATGGCACGAACTTTTGCACCATTTCGACTCGTTTTGCATCGAGTTTTGTAAGGCAACCAAACGGCACCAAATGCACCCAAATAGCACGAAACGCACCAAAACATGAGTTTAGGTCCCAACGGGGACAATCGGGTGTGTTCGTTGCGAAAAATTATGACGCGACTTCATGGCACGTACTTTTGCATCAGTTCGGCCCGTTTTGCACTGAGTTTTGTAAGGCAGCCAAACGGTCCCAAATGCATCCAAATAGTACAAGACACACCAAAATATGAGTTTAGAGTCCAATGGGGTGGATCGGGTGCATTCTTGAGAAAAATTCCGACGCGACTTCGTGGCACGAACTTTTGCACTAGTTTGGCCCGTTTTGCACTTAGTTTTGTAACGCACCCAAACTATCCCAAATGCATCCAAATAGTACAAACACACTGAATCATGAGGTTAGGGTCCAATGGGGTGGATCGGGTGCGTTCGTTGCGAAAAATTCCGACACGGCTTCATGGCATGAACTTTTGCACCACTTTAGCCCGTTTTCAACCGAGTTTTGTAAGGCAACCAAACGGTACCAAATGCACCCAAATAGTACGAAACGCACCAAAACATCAGTTTCGGTCCCAACGGGGACAATCGGGTGTGTTCGTTGCGAAAAATTATGACGCGACTTCATGGCACGTACTTTGGCATCAGTTCGGCCCGTTCTGCACTGAGTTTTGTAAGGCAGCCAAACGGTCCCAAATGCATCCAAATAGTACAAGACACACCAAAATATGAGTTTAGAGTCCAATGGGGTGGATCGGGTGCATTCTTGAGAAAAATTCCGACGCGACTTCGTGGCACGAACTTTTGCACTAGTTTGGCCCGTTTTGCACTTAGTTTTGTTACGCACCCAAACTATCCCAAATGCATCCAAATAGTACAAACACACCGAATCATGAGGTTAGGGTCCAATGGGGTGGATCGGGTGCGTTCGTTGCGAAAAATTCCGACACGGCTTCATGGCATGAACTTTTGCACCACTTTAGCCCGTTTTGAACCGAGTTTTGTAAGGCAACCAAACGGTACCAAATGCACCCAAATAGTATGAAACACACCAAAATATGAGTTTAGGTCCCAACGGGTCAATCGGTTATGTTCGTTGCGAAAAATTATGACGTGACTTCGTGGCACGATCTTTTGCACCAGTTCGGCTCGTTTTGCACTGAGTTTTGTAAGGCAACCAAACGGTCCCAAATGCATCCAAATAGAAAAAACACACCAAAATATGAGTTTAGAGTCCAATGGGGTGGATCGAGTGCGTTAGTTGCGGAAAAATTTGGCTCATTTTGTACTGAGTTTGTAATGGAACCAAACTGTCCCAAATGCACCCAAGTAGTACAAAACGCTCTGAAACATGAGGTTAGGGTCCAATGTGGTGGATTGAGTGGTTCATTGTGAAAAATTCCGACACGACTTCATGGCACGAACTTTTGCACCAGTTCGGCCCGTTTTGCACTAAGTTTTCTAAGGCAACCAAACGGTTCCAAATACATCCAAATAGTACAAAATACACCAAAACATGTGTTTAGAGTGCAATGGGGGTGGATCAGGTGCATTCGTTGCGAAAAATTCCGAAGCGACTTCGTGGCACGGACTTTTGCACCAGTTCGGTCCATTTTGCACAGAGTGTTGTAACGCAACCAAACTGTCCCAAATGCTCCCAAATAGTACAAAACGCACCAAAACATGAGGTTAGGGTCCTATAGGGTGGATCGAGTGGTTTGTTGTGAAAAATTCCGACCCGACTTCATGGCACGAACTTTTGCACCATTTCGACTCGTTTTGCATCGAGTTTTGTAAGGCAACCAAACGGCACCAAATGCACCCAAATAGCACGAAACGCACCAAAACATGAGTTTAGGTCCCAACGGGGACAATCGGGTGTGTTCGTTGCGAAAAATTATGACGCGACTTCATGGCACGTACTTTTGCATCAGTTCGGCCCGTTTTGCACTGAGTTTTGTAAGGCAGCCAAACGGTCCCAAATGCATCCAAATAGTACAAGACACACCAAAATATGAGTTTAGAGTCCAATGGGGTGGATCGGGTGCATTCTTGAGAAAAATTCCGACGCGACTTCGTGGCACGAACTTTTGCACTAGTTTGGCCCGTTTTGCACTTAGTTTTGTAACGCACCCAAACTATCCCAAATGCATCCAAATAGTACAAACACACTGAATCATGAGGTTAGGGTCCAATGGGGTGGATCGGGTGCGTTCGTTGCGAAAAATTCCGACACGGCTTCATGGCATGAACTTTTGCACCACTTTAGCCCGTTTTCAACCGAGTTTTGTAAGGCAACCAAACGGTACCAAATGCACCCAAATAGTACGAAACGCACCAAAACATCAGTTTCGGTCCCAACGGGGACAATCGGGTGTGTTCGTTGCGAAAAATTATGACGCGACTTCATGGCACGTACTTTGGCATCAGTTCGGCCCGTTCTGCACTGAGTTTTGTAAGGCAGCCAAACGGTCCCAAATGCATCCAAATAGTACAAGACATACCAAAATATGAGTTTAGAGTCCAATGGGGTGGATCGGGTGCATTCTTGAGAAAAATTCCGATGCGACTTCGTGGCACGAACTTTGCACTAGATTGGCCCATTTTGCACTTAGTTTTGTTACGCACCCAAACTATCCCAAATGCATCCAAATAGTACAAACACACCGAATCATGAGGATAGGGTCCAATGGGGTGGATCGGGTGCGTTCGTTGCGAAAAATTACGACACGGCTTCACGGCATGAACTTTTGCACCACTTTAGCCCGTTTTGAACCGAGTTTTGTAAGGCAACCAAACGGTACCAAATGCACCCAAATAGTATGAAACACACCAAAATATGAGTTTAGGTCCCAACGGGGTCAATCGGGTATGTTCGTTGCGAAAAATTATGACGCGACTTCGTGGCACGATCTTTTGCACCAGTTCGGCTCGTTTTGCACTGAGTTTTGTAAGGCAACCAAACGGTCCCAAATGCATCCAAATAGAAAAAACACACCAAATATGAGTTTAGAGTCCAATGGGGTGGATCGGGTGCGTTAGTTGCGAAAAAATTTGGCCCATTTTGTACTGAGTGTTGTAACGGAACCAAACTGTCCCAAATGCACCCAAGTAGTACAAAACGCTCTGAAACATGAGGTTAGGGTCCAATGGGGTGGATTGAGTGGTTCGTTGTGAAAAATTCCGACACGACTTCATGGCACGAACTTTTGCACCAGTTCGGCCCGTTTGCACTAAGTTTTGTAAGGCAACCAAACGGTTCCAAATACATCCAAATAGTACAAAATACACCAAAACATGTGTTTAGAGTGCAATGGGGGTGGATCAGGTGCATTCGTTGCGAAAAATTCCGAAGCGACTTCGTGGCACGGACTTTTGCACCAGTTCGGTCCATTTTGCACAGAGTGTTGTAACGCAACCAAACTGTCCCAAATGCTCCCAAATAGTACAAAACGCACCAAAACATGAGGTTAGGGTCCTATAGGGTGGATCGAGTGGTTTGTTGTGAAAAATTCCGACCCGACTTCATGGCACGAACTTTTGCACCATTTCGACTCGTTTTGCATCGAGTTTTGTAAGGCAACCAAACGGCACCAAATGCACCCAAATAGCACGAAACGCACCAAAACATGAGTTTAGGTCCCAACGGGGACAATCGGGTGTGTTCGTTGCGAAAAATTATGACGCGACTTCATGGCACGTACTTTTGCATCAGTTCGGCCCGTTTTGCACTGAGTTTTGTAAGGCAGCCAAACGGTCCCAAATGCATCCAAATAGTACAAGACACACCAAAATATGAGTTTAGAGTCCAATGGGGTGGATCGGGTGCATTCTTGAGAAAAATTCCGACGCGACTTCGTGGCACGAACTTTTGCACTAGTTTGGCCCGTTTTGCACTTAGTTTTGTAACGCACCCAAACTATCCCAAATGCATCCAAATAGTACAAACACACTGAATCATGAGGTTAGGGTCCAATGGGGTGGATCGGGTGCGTTCGTTGCGAAAAATTCCGACACGGCTTCATGGCATGAACTTTTGCACCACTTTAGCCCGTTTTCAACCGAGTTTTGTAAGGCAACCAAACGGTACCAAATGCACCCAAATAGTACGAAACGCACCAAAACATCAGTTTCGGTCCCAACGGGGACAATCGGGTGTGTTCGTTACGAAAAATTATGACGCGACTTCATGGCACGTACTTTTGCATCAGTTCGGCCCATTTCTGCACTGAGTTTTGTAAGGCAGCCAAACGGTCCCAAATGCATCCAAATAGTACAAGACACACCAAAATATGAGTTTAGAGTCCAATGGGGTGGATCGGGTGCATTCTTGAGAAATTCCGACGCGACTTCGTGCACGAAATTTTGCACTAGTTTGGCCCGTTTTGCACTTAGTTTGTAACGCACCAAACTATCCCAAATGCATCCCAATAGTAACCTCTATGAGGTTAGGGTCCAATGGGGTGGATCGGGTGCGTTCGTTGCGAAAAATTACGACACGGCTTCACGGCATGAACTTTTGCACCACTTTAGCCCGTTTTGAACCGAGTTTTGTAAGGCAACCAAACGGTACCAAATGCACCCAAATAGTATGAAACACACCAAAATATGAGTTTAGGTCCCAACGGGGTCAATCGGGTATGTTCGTTGCGAAAAATTATGACGCGACTTCGTGGCACGATCTTTTGCACCAGTTCGGCTCGTTTTGCACTGAGTTTTGTAAGGCAACCAAACGGTCCCAAATGCTTCCAAATAGAAAAAACACACCAAAATATGAGTTTAGAGTCCAATGGGGTGGATCGGGTGCGTTAGTTGCGGAAAAATTTGGCTCATTTTGTACTGAGTGTTGTAACGGAACCAAACTGTCCCAAATGCACCCAAGTAGTACAAAACTCTCTGAAACATGAGGTTAGGGTCCAATGTGGTGGATTGAGTGGTTCATTGTGAAAAATTCCGACACGACTTCATGGCACGAACTTTTGCACCAGTTCGGCCCGTTTTGCACTAAGTTTTGTAAGGCAACCAAACGGTTCCAAATACATCCAAATAGTACAAAATACACCAAAACATGTGTTTAGAGTGCAATGGGGGTGGATCAGGTGCATTCGTTGCGAAAAATTCCGAAGCGACTTCGTGGCACGGACTTTTGCACCAGTTCGGTCCATTTTGCACAGAGTGTTGTAACGCAACCAAACTGTCCCAAATGCTCCCAAATAGTACAAAACGCACCAAAACATGAGGTTAGGGTCCTATAGGGTGGATCGAGTGGTTTGTTGTGAAAAATTCCGACCCGACTTCATGGCACGAACTTTTGCACCATTTCGACTCGTTTTGCATCGAGTTTTGTAAGGCAACCAAACGGCACCAAATGCACCCAAATAGCACGAAACGCACCAAAACATGAGTTTAGGTCCCAACGGGGACAATCGGGTGTGTTCGTTGCGAAAAATTATGACGCGACTTCATGGCACGTACTTTTGCATCAGTTCGGCCCGTTTTGCACTGAGTTTTGTAAGGCAGCCAAACGGTCCCAAATGCATCCAAATAGTACAAGACACACCAAAATATGAGTTTAGAGTCCAATGGGGTGGATCGGGTGCATTCTTGAGAAAAATTCCGACGCGACTTCGTGGCACGAACTTTTGCACTAGTTTGGCCCGTTTTGCACTTAGTTTTGTAACGCACCCAAACTATCCCAAATGCATCCAAATAGTACAAACACACTGAATCATGAGGTTAGGGTCCAATGGGGTGGATCGGGTGCGTTCGTTGCGAAAAATTCCGACACGGCTTCATGGCATGAACTTTTGCACCACTTTAGCCCGTTTTCAACCGAGTTTTGTAAGGCAACCAAACGGTACCAAATGCACCCAAATAGTACGAAACGCACCAAAACATCAGTTTCGGTCCCAACGGGGACAATCGGGTGTGTTCGTTGCGAAAAATTATGACGCGACTTCATGTCACGTACTTTGGCATCAGTTCGGCCCGTTCTGCACTGAGTTTTGTAAGGCAGCCAAACGGTCCCAAATGCATCCAAATAGTACAAGACACACCAAAATATGAGTTTAGAGTCCAATGGGGTGGATCGGGTGCATTCTTGAGAAAAATTCCGATGCGACTTCGTGGCACGAACTTTTGCACTAGTTTGGCCCGTTTTGCACTTAGTTTTGTTACGCACCCAAACTATCCCAAATGCATCCAAATAGTACAAACACACGAATCATGAGGTAGGGTCCAATGGGGTGGATCGGGTGCGTTCGTTGCGAAAAATTCCGACACGGCTTCATGGCATGAACTTTTGCACCACTTTAGCCCGTTTTGAACCGAGTTTTGTAAGGCAACCAAACGGTACCAAATGCACCCAAATAGTATGAAACACACCAAAACATGAGTTTAGGTCCCAACGGGGTCAATCGGGTATGTTCGTTGCGAAAAATTATGACGCGACTTCGTGGCACGATCTTTTGCACCAGTTCGGCTCGTTTTGCACTGAGTTTTGTAAGGCAACCAAACGGTCCCAAATGCATCCAAATAGAAAAAACACACCAAAATATGAGTTTAGAGTCCAATGGGGTGGATCGGGTGCGTTAGTTGCGAAAAAATTTGGCCCATTTTGTACTGAGTGTTGTAACGGAACCAAACTGTCCCAAATGCACCCAAGTAGTACAAAACGCTCTGAAACATGAGGTTAGGGTCCAATGGGGTGGATTGAGTGGTTCGTTGTGAAAAATTCCGACACGACTTCATGGCACGAACTTTTGCACCAGTTCGGCCCGCTTTGCACTAAGTTTTGTAAGGCAACCAAACGGTTCCAAATACATCCAAATAGTACAAAATACACCAAAACATGTGTTTAGAGTGCAATGGGGGTGGATCAGGTGCATTCGTTGCGAAAAATTCCGAAGCGACTTCGTGGCACGGACTTTTGCACCAGTTCGGTCCATTTTGCACAGAGTGTTGTAACGCAACCAAACGGTCCCAAATGCTCCCAAATAGTACAAAACGCACCAAAACATGAGGTTAGGGTCCTATAGGGTGGATCGAGTGGTTTGTTGTGAAAAAATCCGACCCGACTTCATGGCACGAACTTTTGCACCATTTCGACTCGTTTTCATCGAGTTTTGTAAGGCAACCAAACGGCACCAAATGCACCCAAATAGCACGAAACGCACCAAAACATGAGTTTAGGTCCCAACAGGGACAATCGGGTGTGTTCGTTGCGAAAAATTATGACGCGACTTCATGGCACGTACTTTTGCATCAGTTCGGCCCGTTTTGCACTGAGTTTTGTAAGGCAGCCAAACGGTCCCAAATGCATCCAAATAGTACAAGACACACCAAAATATGAGTTTAGAGTCCAATAGGGTGGATCGGGTGCATTCTTGAGAAAAATTCCGATGCGACTTCGTGGCACGAACTTTTGCACTAGATTGGCCCATTTTGCACTTAGCCAATGGGGTGGATCGGGTGCATTCTTGAGAAAAATTCCGACGCGACTTCGTGGCACGAACTTTTGCACTAGTTTGGCCCGTTTTGCACTTAGTTTTGTAACGCACCCAAACTATCCCAAATGCATCCAAATAGTACAAACACACTGAATCATGAGGTTAGGGTCCAATGGGGTGGATCGGGTGCGTTCGTTGCGAAAAATTCCGACACGGCTTCATGGCATGAACTTTTGCACCACTTTAGCCCGTTTTCAACCGAGTTTTGTAAGGCAACCAAACGGTACCAAATGCACCCAAATAGTACGAAACGCACCAAAACATCAGTTTCGGTCCCAACGGGGACAATCGGGTGTGTTCGTTGCGAAAAATTATGACGCGACTTCATGGCACGTACTTTGGCATCAGTTCGGCCCGTTCTGCACTGAGTTTTGTAAGGCAACCAAACGGTCCCAAATGCATCCAAATAGAAAAAACACACCAAAATATGAGTTTAGAGTCCAATGGGGTGGATCGGGTGCGTTAGTTGCGAAAAAATTTGGCCCATTTTGTACTGAGTGTTGTAACGGAACCAAACTGTCCCAAATGCACCCAAGTAGTACAAAACGCTCTGAAACATGAGGTTAGGGTCCAATGGGGTGGATTGAGTGGTTCAGTTGTGAAAAATTCCGACACGACTTCATGGCACGAACTTTTGCACCAGTTCGGCCCGCTTTGCACTAAGTTTTGTAAGGCAACCAAACGGTTCCAAATACATCCAAATAGTACAAAATACACCAAAACATGTGTTTAGAGTGCAATGGGGGTGGATCAGGTGCATTCGTTGCGAAAAATTCCGAAGCGACTTCGTGGCACGGACTTTTGCACCAGTTCGGTCCATTTTGCACAGAGTGTTGTAACGCAACCAAACTGTCCCAAATGCTCCCAAATAGTACAAAACGCACCAAAACATGAGGTTAGGGTCCTATAGGGTGGATCGAGTGGTTTGTTGTGAAAAATTCCGACCCGACTTCATGGCACGAACTTTTGCACCATTTCGACTCGTTTTGCATCGAGTTTTGTAAGGCAACCAAATGGCACCAAATGCACCCAAATAGCACGAAACGCACCAAAACATGAGTTTAGGTCCCAACGGGGACAATCGGGTGTGTTCGTTGCGAAAAATTATGACGCGACTTCATGGCACGTACTTTTGCATCAGTTCGGCCCGTTTTGCACTGAGTTTTGTAAGGCAGCCAAACGGTCCCAAATGCATCCAAATAGTACAAGACACACCAAAATATGAGTTTAGAGTCCAATGGGGTGGATCGGGTGCATTCTTGAGAAAAATTCCGACGCGACTTCGTGGCACGAACTTTTGCACTAGTTTGGCCCGTTTTGCACTTAGTTTTGTTACGCACCCAAACTATCCCAAATGCATCCAAATAGTACAAACACACCGAATCATGAGGTTAGGGTCCAATGGGGTGGATCGGGTGCGTTCGTTGCGAAAAATTCCGACACGGCTTCATGGCATGAACTTTTGCACCACTTTAGCCCGTTTTGAACCGAGTTTTGTAAGGCAACCAAACGGTACCAAATGCACCCAAATAGTATGAAACACACCAAAACATGAGTTTAGGTCCCAACGGGGTCAATCGGGTATGTTCGTTGCGAAAAATTATGACGCGACTTCGTGGCACGATCTTTTGCACCAGTTCGGCTCGTTTTGCACTGAGTTTTGTAAGGCAACCAAACGGTCCCAAATGCATCCAAATAGAAAAAACACACCAAAATATGAGTTTAGAGTCCAATGGGGTGGATCGGGTGCGTTAGTTGCGAAAAAATTTGGCCCATTTTGTACTGAGTGTTGTAACGGAACCAAACTGTCCCAAATGCACCCAAGTAGTACAAAACGCTCTGAAACATGAGGTTAGGGTCCAATGGGGTGGATTGAGTGGTTCGTTGTGAAAAATTCCGACACGACTTCATGGCACGAACTTTTGCACCAGTTCGGCCCGCTTTGCACTAAGTTTTGTAAGGCAACCAAACGGTTCCAAATACATCCAAATAGTACAAAATACACCAAAACATGTGTTTAGAGTGCAATGGGGGTGGATCAGGTGCATTCGTTGCGAAAAATTCCGAAGCGACTTCGTGGCACGGACTTTTGCACCAGTTCGGTCCATTTTGCACAGAGTGTTGTAACGCAACCAAACTGTCCCAAATGCTCCCAAATAGTACAAAACGCACCAAAACATGAGGTTAGGGTCCTATAGGGTGGATCGAGTGGTTTGTTGTGAAAAATTCCGACCCGACTTCATGGCACGAACTTTTGCACCATTTTGACTCGTTTTGCATCGAGTTTTGTAAGGCAACCAAACTGGCACCAAATGCACCCAAATAGCACGAAACGCACCAAAACATGAGTTTAGGTCCCAACGGGGACAATCGGGTGTGTTCGTTGCGAAAAATTATGACGCGACTTCATGGCACGTACTTTTGCATCAGTTCGGCCCGTTTTGCACTGAGTTTTGTAAGGCAGCCAAACGGTCCCAAATGCATCCAAATAGTACAAGACACACCAAAATATGAGTTTAGAGTCCAATGGGGTGGATCGGGTGCATTCTTGAGAAAAATTCCGACGCGACTTCGTGGCACGAACTTTTGCACTAGTTTGGCCCGTTTTGCACTTAGTTTTGTTACGCACCCAAACTATCCCAAATGCATCCAAATAGTACAAACACACCGAATCATGAGGTTAGGGTCCAATGGGGTGGATCGGGTGCGTTCGTTGCGAAAAATTCCGACACCGCTTCATGGCATGAACTTTTGCACCACTTTAGCCCGTTTTGAACCGAGTTTTGTAAGGCAACCAAACGGTACCAAATGCACCCAAATAGTATGAAACACACCAAAACATGAGTTTAGGTCCCAACGGGGTCAATCGGGTATGTTCGTTGCGAAAAATTATGACGCGACTTCGTGGCACGATCTTTTGCACCAGTTCGGCTCGTTTTGCACTGAGTTTTGTAAGGCAACCAAACGGTCCCAAATGCATCCAAATAGAAAAAACACACCAAAATATGAGTTTAGAGTCCAATGGGGTGGATCGGGTGCGTTAGTTGCGAAAAAATTTGGCCCATTTTGTACTGAGTGTTGTAACGGAACCAAACTGTCCCAAATGCACCCAAGTAGTACAAAACGCTCTGAAACATGAGGTTAGGGTCCAATGTGGTGGATTGAGTGGTTCATTGTGAAAATTCCGACACGACTTCATGGCACGAACTTTTGCACCAGTTCGGCCCGCTTTGCACTAAGTTTTGTAAGGCAACCAAACGGTTCCAAATACATCCAAATAGTACAAAATACACCAAAACATGTGTTTAGAGTGCAATGGGGGTGGATCAGGTGCATTCGTTGCGAAAAATTCCGAAGCGACTTCGTGGCACGGACTTTTGCACCAGTTCGGTCCATTTTGCACAGAGTGTTGTAACGCAACCAAACTGTCCCAAATGCTCCCAAATAGTACAAAACGCACCAAAACATGAGGTTAGGGTCCTATAGGGTGGATCGAGTGGTTTGTTGTGAAAAATTCCGACCCGACTTCATGGCACGAACTTTTGCACCATTTGACTCGTTTTGCATCGAGTTTTGTAAGGCAACCAAACTGGCACCAAATGCACCCAAATAGCACGAAACGCACCAAAACATGAGTTTAGGTCCCAACGGGGACAATCGGGTGTGTTCGTTGCGAAAAATTATGACGCGACTTCATGGCACGTACTTTTGCATCAGTTCGGCCCGTTTTGCACTGAGTTTTGTAAGGCAGCCAAACGGTCCCAAATGCATCCAAATAGTACAAGACACACCAAAATATGAGTTTAGAGTCCAATGGGGTGGATCGGGTGCATTCTTGAGAAAAATTCCGACGCGACTTGTGGCACGAACTTTTGCACTAGTTTGGCCTCGTTTTGCACTTAGTTTTGTTACGCACCCAAACTATCCCAAATGCATCCAAATAGTACAAACACACCGAATCATGAGGTTAGGGTCCAATGGGGTGGATCGGGTGCGTTCGTTGCGAAAAATTCCGACACGGCTTCATGGCATGAACTTTTGCACCACTTTAGCCCGTTTTGAACCGAGTTTTGTAAGGCAACCAAACGGTACCAAATGCACCCAAATAGTATGAAACACACCAAAACATGAGTTTAGGTCCCAACGGGGTCAATCGGGTATGTTCGTTGCGAAAAATTATGACGCGACTTCGTGGCACGATCTTTTGCACCAGTTCGGCTCGTTTTGCACTGAGTTTTGTAAGGCAACCAAACGGTCCCAAATGCATCCAAATAGAAAAAACACACCAAAATATGAGTTTAGAGTCCAATGGGGTGGATCGGGTGCGTTAGTTGCGAAAAAATTTGGCCCATTTTGTACTGAGTGTTGTAACGGAACCAAACTGTCCCAAATGCACCCAAGTAGTACAAAACGCTCTGAAACATGAGGTTAGGGTCCAATGGGGTGGATTGAGTGGTTCGTTGTGAAAAATTCCGACACGACTTCATGGCACGAACTTTTGCACCAGTTCGGCCCGCTTTGCACTAAGTTTTGTAAGGCAACCAAACGGTTCCAAATACATCCAAATAGTACAAAATACACCAAAACATGTGTTTAGAGTGCAATGGGGGTGGATCAGGTGCATTCGTTGCGAAAAATTCCGAAGCGACTTCGTGGCACGGACTTTTGCACCAGTTCGGTCCATTTTGCACAGAGTGTTGTAACGCAACCAAACTGTCCCAAATGCTCCCAAATAGTACAAAACGCACCAAAACATGAGGTTAGGGTCCTATAGGGTGGATCGAGTGGTTTGTTGTGAAAAATTCCGACCCGACTTCATGGCACGAACTTTTGCACCATTTCGACTCGTTTTGCATCGAGTTTTGTAAGGCAACCAAACGGCACCAAATGCACCCAAATAGCTACGAAACGCACCAAAACATGAGTTTAGGTCCCAACGGGGACAATCGGGTGTGTTCGTTGCGAAAAATTATGACGCGACTTCATGGCACGTACTTTTGCATCAGTTCGGCCCGTTTGCACTGAGTTTTGTAAGGCAGCCAAACGGTCCCAAATGCATCCAAATAGTACAAGACACACCAAAATATGAGTTTAGAGTCCAATGGGGTGGATCGGGTGCATTCTTGAGAAAAATTCCGACGCGACTTCGTGGCACGAACTTTTGCACTAGTTTGGCCCGTTTTGCACTTAGTTTTGTTACGCACCCAAACTATCCCAAATGCATCCAAATAGTACAAACACACCGAATCATGAGGTTAGGGTCCAATGGGGTGGATCGGGTGCGTTCGTTGCGAAAAATTCCGACACGCTTCATGGCATGAACTTTTGCACCACTTTAGCCCGTTTTGAACCGAGTTTTGTAAGGCAACCAAACGGTACCAAATGCACCCAAATAGTAAGAAACACACCAAAATATGAGTTTAGGTCCCAACGGGGTCAATCGGGTATGTTCGTTGCGAAAAATTATGACGCGACTTCGTGGCACGATCTTTTGCATCAGTTCGGCCTCGTTTTGCACTGAGTTTTGTAAGGCAACCAAACGGTCCCAAGTGCATCCAAATAGAAAAAACACACCAAAAATATGAGTTTAGAGTCCAATGGGTTGGATCGGGTGCGTTAGTTGTGAAAAAAATTTGGCCCATTTTGTACTGAGTGTTGTAACGGAACCAAACGGTCCCAAATGCACCCAAGTAGTACAAAACGCTCTGAAACATGAGGTTAGGGTCCAATGTGGTTGGATTGAGTGGTTCATTGTGAAGAATTCCGACACGACTTCATGGCACGAACTTTTGCACCAGTTCGGCCCGGTTTGCACTAAGTTTTGTAAGGCAACCAAACGGTTCCAAATACATCCAAATAGTACAAAATACACCAAAACATGTGTTTAGAGTGCAATGGGGGTGGATCAGGTGCATTCGTAGTGAAAAATTCCGAGCGACTTCGTGGCACGGACTTTTGCACCAGTTCGGTCCATTTTGCACAGAGTGTTGTAACGCAACCAAACGGTCCCAAATGCTCCCAAATAGTACAAGACACACCAAAACATGAGTTTCGGTCCCAACGGGGACAATCGGGTGTGTTCGTTGCGAAAAATTATGACGCGACTTCATGGCACATACTTTTGCATCAGTTCGGCCCGATTTGTACTGAGTTTTGTAAGGCAGCCAAACAGTCCCAAATGCCTCCAAATAGTACAAGACACACCAAAATATGAGTTTAGAGTCCAATGGGGTGGATCGGGTGCATTCTTGAGAAAAATTACGATGCGACTTCGTGGCACGAACTTTTGCACTATTGGCCCCTTTTGCACTTAGTTTTGTTACGCACCAAACTATCCCAAATGC
>NW_024376744.1:0-26907 GCF_016808335.1 Panicum virgatum
TTCGTAAAGTTTTGGGTTTATTTGGGATCCTTTCGCTACTGCACTAAACTCGGTGCAAAATGGGCCGAACTGGTGCAATAAATGCAAAAGTTCATGCCACGACGTAGTGTCGGAACTTTTCGCTAAGAACTCACCCGATACACACCGGGACCCTAAACTCATGTTCTTGTTGCATTTCGTAATGTTTGGGTGCATTTATGATTGTTTGTTACTGCACTAAACTCGGTACAAATGGGCCAATCTAGTGCAATTAATGCAAAAGTTTGTGCCACGAAGTCGCGTCTGAACTTGTCACTACAAACCTGCCTGATCCACACCATTGGACCCTAAACTCAAGTTTTAGTGCGTTTCGTAATGTTTGGGTGCATTTATGATTGTTTTGTTACTGCACTAAACTCGGTGCAAATCGGCCAATCTAGTGCAATTAATGCAAAAGTTCGTGCCACGAAGTCGCGTCTGAACTTGTCACTACAAACCTGCCTGATCCACACCATTGGACCCTAAACTCAAGTTTTAGTGCGTTTCGTAATGTTTGGGTGCACATGGGACCGTTTCGCTACTGCACTAAACTCGGTGCAAAATGGGCCGAGCTGGCGCAGTTAATGCAAAAGTTCATGCCACGAAATCGCATCGGAACAATTCACTATGAATGCACGAGAAACACACCAAGGGACCCTAAACTCATGTTTTGTTGCATTTCGTAACGTTTGGTGCATTTGGGACCATTTTGTTACTGCATTAAACTCGATGCAAACGGGCCAATCTGATGCAATTAATGCAAAAGATCGTGCCACGAACTCGCGTCGTATCTTTTCGCTACGAACGCACCCGATACACACCATGGGACACAAAACTCATGTTTTCTTGCATTTCGTATTGTTTGAGTGCATTGGGGATCGTTTCGTTACTGCACTAAACTCGGTGCAAAATGAGCCGAACTGGAGCAATTAATGAAAAGTTTGTGCCACGAAGTCGCGTGGGAATTTTTCCCTATGAACGCACCCGATAACCACCAAGGTATCCAAAACTCATGTTTTGTTAAATTTCGTAATGTTTGGATGCATTTGGGATCGTTTCGTTACTTCAATAAACTCGGTGCAAAATGGACCGAACTAGTGCAATTAATGCAAAAGTTCTTGCCACGTAGTCGCGTCGGAACTTTTCGCTACGAACGCACCCGATACACACCATGGGACCCTAGACTCATGTTTTGTTGCATTTCGTAATGTTTGGGTGCATTTGGGACCGTTTTGTTACTGCACTAAACTCGGTGCAAATGGGCCAATCTGGTGCAATTAATGCAAAAGTTCGTGTCACGAAGTCGCGTCTGAACTTGTCACTACGAACGTGCCCGATCCACACCATTGGACCCTAAACTCATGTTTTAGTGTGTTTTGTAATATTTGGGTGCACTCGGTACCGTTTCGCTACTGCACTAAACTCGGTGCGAAATGGGCCGAACTGATGCAATTAATGCAAAAGTTCATGCCACGAAGTCGTGTCGGAACTTTCGCTACGAACGCGCCCGATCCACACCATTGGACTCTAAACTCATGTTTTGTTGCATTTCGTAAAGTTTGGGTTATTTGGGATCCTTTCGCTACTGCACTAAACTCGGTGCAAAATGGGCCGAACTGGTGCAATAAATGCAAAAGTTCATGCCACGACGTAGTGTCGGAACTTTTCGCTAAGAACTCACCCGATACACACCGTGGGACCCTAAACTCATGTTCTTGTTGCATTTCGTAATGTTTGGGTGCATTTATGATTGTTTTGTTACTGCACTAAACTCGGTACAAATGGGCCAATCTAGTGCAATTAATGCAAAAGTTTGTGCCACGAAGTCGCGTCTGAACTTGTCACTACAAACCTGCCTGATCCACACCATTGGACCCTAAACTCAAGTTTTAGTGCGTTTCGTAATGTTTGGGTGCATTTATGATTGTTTTGTTACTGCACTAAACTCGGTGCAAATCGGCCAATCTAGTGCAATTAATGCAAAAGTTCGTGCCACGAATGTCGCGTCTGAACTTGTCACTACAAACCTGCCTGATCCACACCATTGGACCCTAAACTCAAGTTTTAGTGCGTTTCGTAATGTTTGGGTGCACATGGGACCGTTTCGCTACTGCACTAAACTCGGTGCAAAATGGGCCGAGCTGGCGCAGTTAATGCAAAAGTTCATGCCACGAAATCGCATCGGAACAATTCACTATGAATGCACGAGAAACACACCAAGGGACCCTAAACTCATGTTTTGTTGCATTTCGTAACGTTTGGTGCATTTGGGACCATTTTGTTACTGCATTAAACTCGATGCAAACGGGCCAATCTGATGCAATTAATGCAAAAGATCGTGCCACGAACTCGCGTCGTATCTTTTCGCTACGAACGCACCCGATACACACCATGGGACACAAAACTCATGTTTTCTTGCATTTCGTATTGTTTGAGTGCATTGGGGATCGTTTCGTTACTGCACTAAACTCGGTGCAAAATGAGCCGAACTGGAGCAATTAATGAAAAGTTTGTGCCACGAAGTCGCGTGGGAATTTTTCCCTATGAACGCACCCGATAACCACCAAGGTATCCAAAACTCATGTTTTGTTAAATTTCGTAATGTTTGGATGCATTTGGGATCGTTTCGTTACTTCAATAAACTCGGTGCAAAATGGACCGAACTAGTGCAATTAATGCAAAAGTTCTTGCCACGTAGTCGCGTCGGAACTTTTCGCTACGAACGCACCCGATACACACCATGGGACCCTAGACTCATGTTTTGTTGCATTTCGTAATGTTTGGGTGCATTTGGGACCGTTTTGTTACTGCACTAAACTCGGTGCAAATGGGCCAATCTGGTGCAATTAATGCAAAAGTTCGTGTCACGAAGTCGCGTCTGAACTTGTCACTACGAACGTGCCCGATCCACACCATTGGACCCTAAACTCATGTTTTAGTGTGTTTTGTAATATTTGGGTGCACTCGGTACCGTTTCGCTACTGCACTAAACTCGGTGCGAAATGGGCCGAACTGATGCAATTAATGCAAAAGTTCATGCCACGAAGTCGTGTCGGAACTTTTCGCTACGAACGCGCCCGATCCACACCATTGGACTCTAAACTCATGTTTTGTTGCATTTCGTAAAGTTTGGGTTTATTTGGGATCCTTTCGCTACTGCACTAAACTCGGTGCAAAATGGGCCGAACTGGTGCAATAAATGCAAAAGTTCATGCCACGACGTAGTGTCGGAACTTTTCGCTAAGAACTCACCCGATACACACCGTGGGACCCTAAACTCATGTTCTTGTTGCATTTCGTAATGTTTGGGTGCATTTATGATTGTTTTGTTACTGCACTAAACTCGGTAGCAAATGGGCCAATCTAGTGCAATTAATGCAAAAGTTTGTGCCACGAAGTCGCGTCTGAACTTGTCACTACAAACCTGCCTGATCCACACCATTGGACCCTAAACTCAAGTTTTAGTGCGTTTCGTAATGTTTGGGTGCATTTATGATTGTTTTGTTACTGCACTAAACTCGGTGCAAATCGGCCAATCTAGTGCAATTAATGCAAAAGTTCGTGCCACGAAGTCGCGTCTGAACTTGTCACTACAAACCTGCCTGATCCACACCATTGGACCCTAAACTCAAGTTTTAGTGCGTTTCGTAATGTTTGGGTGCACATGGGACCGTTTCGCTACTGCACTAAACTCGGTGCAAAATGGGCCGAGCTGGCGCAGTTAATGCAAAAGTTCATGCCACGAAATCGCATCGGAACAATTCACTATGAATGCACGAGAAACACACCAAGGGACCCTAAACTCATGTTTTGTTGCATTTCGTAACGTTTGGTGCATTTGGGACCATTTTGTTACTGCATTAAACTCGATGCAAACGGGCCAATCTGATGCAATTAATGCAAAAGATCGTGCCACGAACTCGCGTCGTATCTTTTCGCTACGAACGCACCCGATACACACCATGGGACACAAAACTCATGTTTTCTTGCATTTCGTATTGTTTGAGTGCATGCATTGGGGATCGTTTCGTTACTGCACTAAACTCGGTGCAAAATGAGCCGAACTGGAGCAATTAATGAAAAGTTTGTGCCACGAAGTCGCGTGGGAATTTTTCCCTATGAACGCACCCGATAACCACCAAGGTATCCAAAACTCATGTTTTGTTAAATTTCGTAATGTTTGGATGCATTTGGGATCGTTTCGTTACTTCAATAAACTCGGTGCAAAATGGACCGAACTAGTGCAATTAATGCAAAAGTTCTTGCCACGTAGTCGCGTCGGAACTTTTCGCTACGAACGCACCCGATACACACCATGGGACCCTAGACTCATGTTTTGTTGCATTTCGTAATGTTTGGGTGCATTTGGGACCGTTTTGTTACTGCACTAAACTCGGTGCAAATGGGCCAATCTGGTGCAATTAATGCAAAAGTTCGTGTCACGAAGTCGCGTCTGAACTTGTCACTACGAACGTGCCCGATCCACACCATTGGACCCTAAACTCATGTTTTAGTGTGTTTTGTAATATTTGGGTGCACTCGGTACCGTTTCGCTACTGCACTAAACTCGGTGCGAAATGGGCCGAACTGATGCAATTAATGCAAAAGTTCATGCCACGAAGTCGTGTCGGAACTTTTCGCTACGAACGCGCCCGATCCACACCATTGGACTCTAAACTCATGTTTTGTTGCATTTCGTAAAGTTTGGGTTTATTTGGGATCCTTTCGCTACTGCACTAAACTCGGTGCAAAATGGGCCGAACTGGTGCAATAAATGCAAAAGTTCATGCCACGACGTAGTGTCGGAACTTTTCGCTAAGAACTCACCCGATACACACCGTGGGACCCTAAACTCATGTTCTTGTTGCATTTCGTAATGTTTGGGTGCATTTATGATTGTTTTGTTACTGCACTAAACTCGGTGCAAATGGGCCAATCTAGTGCAATTAATGCAAAAGTTTGTGCCACGAAGTCGCGTCTGAACTTGTCACTACAAACCTGCCTGATCCACACCATTGGACCCTAAACTCAAGTTTTAGTGCGTTTCGTAATGTTTGGGTGCATTTATGATTGTTTTGTTACTGCACTAAACTCGGTGCAAATCGGCCAATCTAGTGCAATTAATGCAAAAGTTCGTGCCACGAAGTCGCGTCTGAACTTGTCACTACAAACCTGCCTGATCCACACCATTGGACCCTAAACTCAAGTTTTAGTGCGTTTCGTAATGTTTGGGTGCACATGGGACCGTTTCGCTACTGCACTAAACTCGGTGCAAAATGGGCCGAGCTGGCGCAGTTAATGCAAAAGTTCATGCCACGAAATCGCATCGGAACAATTCACTATGAATGCACGAGAAACACACCAAGGGACCCTAAACTCATGTTTTGTTGCATTTCGTAACGTTTGGTGCATTTGGGACCATTTTGTTACTGCATTAAACTCGATGCAAACGGGCCAATCTGATGCAATTAATGCAAAAGATCGTGCCACGAACTCGCGTCGTATCTTTTCGCTACGAACGCACCCGATACACACCATGGGACACAAAACTCATGTTTTCTTGCATTTCGTATTGTTTGAGTGCATTGGGGATCGTTTCGTTACTGCACTAAACTCGGTGCAAAATGAGCCGAACTGGAGCAATTAATGAAAAGTTTGTGCCACGAAGTCGCGTGGGAATTTTTCCCTATGAACGCACCCGATAACCACCAAGGTATCCAAAACTCATGTTTTGTTAAATTTCGTAATGTTTGGATGCATTTGGGATCGTTTCGTTACTTCAATAAACTCGGTGCAAAATGGACCGAACTAGTGCAATTAATGCAAAAGTTCTTGCCACGTAGTCGCGTCGGAACTTTTCGCTACGAACGCACCCGATACACACCATGGGACCCTAGACTCATGTTTTGTTGCATTTCGTAATGTTTGGGTGCATTTGGGACCGTTTTGTTACTGCACTAAACTCGGTGCAAATGGGCCAATCTGGTGCAATTAATGCAAAAGTTCGTGTCACGAAGTCGCGTCTGAACTTGTCACTACGAACGTGCCCGATCCACACCATTGGACCCTAAACTCATGTTTTAGTGTGTTTTGTAATATTTGGGTGCACTCGGTACCGTTTCGCTACTGCACTAAACTCGGTGCGAAATGGGCCGAACTGATGCAATTAATGCAAAAGTTCATGCCACGAAGTCGTGTCGGAACTTTTCGCTACGAACGCGCCCGATCCACACCATTGGACTCTAAACTCATGTTTTGTTGCATTTCGTAAAGTTTGGGTTTATTTGGGATCCTTTCGCTACTGCACTAAACTCGGTGCAAAATGGGCCGAACTGGTGCAATAAATGCAAAAGTTCATGCCACGACGTAGTGTCGGAACTTTTCGCTAAGAACTCACCCGATACACACCGTGGGACCCTAAACTCATGTTCTTGTTGCATTTCGTAATGTTTGGGTGCATTTATGATTGTTTTGTTACTGCACTAAACTCGGTGCAAATGGGCCAATCTAGTGCAATTAATGCAAAAGTTTGTGCCACGAAGTCGCGTCTGAACTTGTCACTACAAACCTGCCTGATCCACACCATTGGACCCTAAACTCAAGTTTTAGTGCGTTTCGTAATGTTTGGGTGCATTTATGATTGTTTTGTTACTGCACTAAACTCGGTGCAAATCGGCCAATCTAGTGCAATTAATGCAAAAGTTCGTGCCACGAAGTCGCGTCTGAACTTGTCACTACAAACCTGCCTGATCCACACCATTGGACCCTAAACTCAAGTTTTAGTGCGTTTCGTAATGTTTGGGTGCACATGGGACCGTTTCGCTACTGCACTAAACTCGGTGCAAAATGGGCCGAGCTGGCGCAGTTAATGCAAAAGTTCATGCCACGAAATCGCATCGGAACAATTCACTATGAATGCACGAGAAACACACCAAGGGACCCTAA
This sequence comes from Panicum virgatum, assembly GCF_016808335.1. Lineage (NCBI taxonomy): Eukaryota > Viridiplantae > Streptophyta > Magnoliopsida > Poales > Poaceae > Panicum > Panicum virgatum. Next base: position 6,964 of record NW_024376744.1, read on the forward strand.
ACTCATGTTTTGTTGCATTTCGTAACGTTTGGTGCATTTGGGACCATTTTGTTACTGCATTAAACTCGATGCAAACGGGCCAATCTGATGCAATTAATGCAAAAGATCGTGCCACGAACTCGCGTCGTATCTTTTCGCTACGAACGCACCCGATACACACCATGGGACACAAAACTCATGTTTTCTTGCATTTCGTATTGTTTGAGTGCATTGGGGATCGTTTCGTTACTGCACTAAACTCGGTGCAAAATGAGCCGAACTGGAGCAATTAATGAAAAGTTTGTGCCACGAAGTCGCGTGGGAATTTTTCCCTATGAACGCACCCGATAACCACCAAGGTATCCAAAACTCATGTTTTGTTAAATTTCGTAATGTTTGGATGCATTTGGGATCGTTTCGTTACTTCAATAAACTCGGTGCAAAATGGACCGAACTAGTGCAATTAATGCAAAAGTTCTTGCCACGTAGTCGCGTCGGAACTTTTCGCTACGAACGCACCCGATACACACCATGGGACCCTAGACTCATGTTTTGTTGCATTTCGTAATGTTTGGGTGCATTTGGGACCGTTTTGTTACTGCACTAAACTCGGTGCAAATGGGCCAATCTGGTGCAATTAATGCAAAAGTTCGTGTCACGAAGTCGCGTCTGAACTTGTCACTACGAACGTGCCCGATCCACACCATTGGACCCTAAACTCATGTTTTAGTGTGTTTTGTAATATTTGGGTGCACTCGGTACCGTTTCGCTACTGCACTAAACTCGGTGCGAAATGGGCCGAACTGATGCAATTAATGCAAAAGTTCATGCCACGAAGTCGTGTCGGAACTTTTCGCTACGAACGCGCCCGATCCACACCATTGGACTCTAAACTCATGTTTTGTTGCATTTCGTAAAGTTTGGGTTTATTTGGGATCCTTTCGCTACTGCACTAAACTCGGTGCAAAATGGGCCGAACTGGTGCAATAAATGCAAAAGTTCATGCCACGACGTAGTGTCGGAACTTTTCGCTAAGAACTCACCCGATACACACCGTGGGACCCTAAACTCATGTTCTTGTTGCATTTCGTAATGTTTGGGTGCATTTATGATTGTTTTGTTACTGCACTAAACTCGGTGCAAATGGGCCAATCTAGTGCAATTAATGCAAAAGTTTGTGCCACGAAGTTTCGTATGTTTTGGGGTGCATTTATGATTGTTTTGTTACTACTGCACTAACTCGGTGCAAATCGCCATCTAGTGCAATTAATGCAAAAGTTCGTGCCACGAGTCGCGTCTGAACTTGTCACTACAAACCTGCCTGATCCCACCATTGGACCCTAAACTCAAGTTTTAGTGCGTTTCGTAATGTTTGGGTGCACATGGGACCGGTTTCGCTACTTGCACTAAACTCGGTGCAAAATGGGCCGAGCTGGCGCAGTTAATGCAAAAGTTCATGCCACGAAATCGGCATCGGAACAATTCACTATGAATGCACGAGAAACACAACCAAGGGACCCTAAACTCATGTTTTGTTGCATTTCGTAACGTTTGGTGCATTTGGGGACCATTTTGTTACTGCATTAAACTCGATGCAAACGGGCCAATCTGATGCAATTAATGCAAAGATCGTGCCACGAACTCGCGTCGTATCTTTTCGCTACGAACGCACCCGATACAACACCATGGGACACAAAACTCATGTTTCCTTGCATTTCGTATTGTTTGAGTGCATGCATTGGGGATCGTTTCGTTACTGCACTAAACTCGTGCAAAATGATGCCGAACTGGAGCAATTAATGAAAAGTTTGTGCCACGAAGTCGCGTGGGAATTTTTCCCTATGAACGCACCCGATAACCACCAAGGTATCCAAAACTCATGTTTTGTTAAATTTCGTAATGTTTGGATGCATTTGGGATCGTTTCGTTACTTCAATAAACTCGGTGCAAAATGGACCGAACTAGTGCAATTAATGCAAAAGTTCTTGCCACGTAGTCGCGTCGGAACTTTTCGCTACGAACGCACCCGATACACACCATGGGACCCTAGACTCATGTTTTGTTGCATTTCGTAATGTTTGGGTGCATTTGGGACCGTTTTGTTACTGCACTAAACTCGGTGCAAATGGGCCAATCTGGTGCAATTAATGCAAAAGTTCGTGTCACGAAGTCGCGTCTGAACTTGTCACTACGAACGTGCCCGATCCACACCATTGGACCCTAAACTCATGTTTTAGTGTGTTTTGTAATATTTGGGTGCACTCGGTACCGTTTCGCTACTGCACTAAACTCGGTGCGAAATGGGCCGAACTGATGCAATTAATGCAAAAGTTCATGCCACGAAGTCGTGTCGGAACTTTTCGCTACGAACGCGCCCGATCCACACCATTGGACTCTAAACTCATGTTTTGTTGCATTTCGTAAAGTTTGGGTTTATTTGGGATCCTTTCGCTACTGCACTAAACTCGGTGCAAAATGGGCCGAACTGGTGCAATAAATGCAAAAGTTCATGCCACGACGTAGTGTCGGAACTTTTCGCTAAGAACTCACCCGATACACACCGTGGGACCCTAAACTCATGTTCTTGTTGCATTTCGTAATGTTTGGGTGCATTTATGATTGTTTTGTTACTGCACTAAACTCGGTGCAAATGGGCCAATCTAGTGCAATTAATGCAAAAGTTTGTGCCACGAAGTCGCGTCTGAACTTGTCACTACAAACCTGCCTGATCCACACCATTGGACCCTAAACTCAAGTTTTAGTGCGTTTCGTAATGTTTGGGTGCATTTATGATTGTTTTGTTACTGCACTAAACTCGGTGCAAATCGGCCAATCTAGTGCAATTAATGCAAAAGTTCGTGCCACGAAGTCGCGTCTGAACTTGTCACTACAAACCTGCCTGATCCACACCATTGGACCCTAAACTCAAGTTTTAGTGCGTTTCGTAATGTTTGGGTGCACATGGGACCGTTTCGCTACTGCACTAAACTCGGTGCAAAATGGGCCGAGCTGGCGCAGTTAATGCAAAAGTTCATGCCACGAAATCGCATCGGAACAATTCACTATGAATGCACGAGAAACACACCAAGGGACCCTAAACTCATGTTTTGTTGCATTTCGTAACGTTTGGTGCATTTGGGACCATTTTGTTACTGCATTAAACTCGATGCAAACGGGCCAATCTGATGCAATTAATGCAAAAGATCGTGCCACGAACTCGCGTCGTATCTTTTCGCTACGAACGCACCCGATACACACCATGGGACACAAAACTCATGTTTTCTTGCATTTCGTATTGTTTGAGTGCATTGGGGATCGTTTCGTTACTGCACTAAACTCGGTGCAAAATGAGCCGAACTGGAGCAATTAATGAAAAGTTTGTGCCACGAAGTCGCGTGGGAATTTTTCCCTATGAACGCACCCGATAACCACCAAGGTATCCAAAACTCATGTTTTGTTAAATTTCGTAATGTTTGGATGCATTTGGGATCGTTTCGTTACTTCAATAAACTCGGTGCAAAATGGACCGAACTAGTGCAATTAATGCAAAAGTTCTTGCCACGTAGTCGCGTCGGAACTTTTCGCTACGAACGCACCCGATACACACCATGGGACCCTAGACTCATGTTTTGTTGCATTTCGTAATGTTTGGGTGCATTTGGGACCGTTTTGTTACTGCACTAAACTCGGTGCAAATGGGCCAATCTGGTGCAATTAATGCAAAAGTTCGTGTCACGAAGTCGCGTCTGAACTTGTCACTACGAACGTGCCCGATCCACACCATTGGACCCTAAACTCATGTTTTAGTGTGTTTTGTAATATTTGGGTGCACTCGGTACCGTTTCGCTACTGCACTAAACTCGGTGCGAAATGGGCCGAACTGATGCAATTAATGCAAAAGTTCATGCCACGAAGTCGTGTCGGAACTTTTCGCTACGAACGCGCCCGATCCACACCATTGGACTCTAAACTCATGTTTTGTTGCATTTCGTAAAGTTTGGGTTTATTTGGGATCCTTTCGCTACTGCACTAAACTCGGTGCAAAATGGGCCGAACTGGTGCAATAAATGCAAAAGTTCATGCCACGACGTAGTGTCGGAACTTTTCGCTAAGAACTCACCCGATACACACCGTGGGACCCTAAACTCATGTTCTTGTTGCATTTCGTAATGTTTGGGTGCATTTATGATTGTTTTGTTACTGCACTAAACTCGGTGCAAATGGGCCAATCTAGTGCAATTAATGCAAAAGTTTGTGCCACGAAGTCGCGTCTGAACTTGTCACTACAAACCTGCCTGATCCACACCATTGGACCCTAAACTCAAGTTTTAGTGCGTTTCGTAATGTTTGGGTGCATTTATGATTGTTTTGTTACTGCACTAAACTCGGTGCAAATCGGCCAATCTAGTGCAATTAATGCAAAAGTTCGTGCCACGAAGTCGCGTCTGAACTTGTCACTACAAACCTGCCTGATCCACACCATTGGACCCTAAACTCAAGTTTTAGTGCGTTTCGTAATGTTTGGGTGCACATGGGACCGTTTCGCTACTGCACTAAACTCGGTGCAAAATGGGCCGAGCTGGCGCAGTTAATGCAAAAGTTCATGCCACGAAATCGCATCGGAACAATTCACTATGAATGCACGAGAAACACACCAAGGGACCCTAAACTCATGTTTTGTTGCATTTCGTAACGTTTGGTGCATTTGGGACCATTTTGTTACTGCATTAAACTCGATGCAAACGGGCCAATCTGATGCAATTAATGCAAAAGATCGTGCCACGAACTCGCGTCGTATCTTTTCGCTACGAACGCACCCGATACACACCATGGGACACAAAACTCATGTTTTCTTGCATTTCGTATTGTTTGAGTGCATTGGGGATCGTTTCGTTACTGCACTAAACTCGGTGCAAAATGAGCCGAACTGGAGCAATTAATGAAAAGTTTGTGCCACGAAGTCGCGTGGGAATTTTTCCCTATGAACGCACCCGATAACCACCAAGGTATCCAAAACTCATGTTTTGTTAAATTTCGTAATGTTTGGATGCATTTGGGATCGTTTCGTTACTTCAATAAACTCGGTGCAAAATGGACCGAACTAGTGCAATTAATGCAAAAGTTCTTGCCACGTAGTCGCGTCGGAACTTTTCGCTACGAACGCACCCGATACACACCATGGGACCCTAGACTCATGTTTTGTTGCATTTCGTAATGTTTGGGTGCATTTGGGACCGTTTTGTTACTGCACTAAACTCGGTGCAAATGGGCCAATCTGGTGCAATTAATGCAAAAGTTCGTGTCACGAAGTCGCGTCTGAACTTGTCACTACGAACGTGCCCGATCCACACCATTGGACCCTAAACTCATGTTTTAGTGTGTTTTGTAATATTTGGGTGCACTCGGTACCGTTTCGCTACTGCACTAAACTCGGTGCGAAATGGGCCGAACTGATGCAATTAATGCAAAAGTTCATGCCACGAAGTCGTGTCGGAACTTTTCGCTACGAACGCGCCCGATCCACACCATTGGACTCTAAACTCATGTTTTGTTGCATTTCGTAAAGTTTGGGTTTATTTGGGATCCTTTCGCTACTGCACTAAACTCGGTGCAAAATGGGCCGAACTGGTGCAATAAATGCAAAAGTTCATGCCACGACGTAGTGTCGGAACTTTTCGCTAAGAACTCACCCGATACACACCGTGGGACCCTAAACTCATGTTCTTGTTGCATTTCGTAATGTTTGGGTGCATTTATGATTGTTTTGTTACTGCACTAAACTCGGTGCAAATGGGCCAATCTAGTGCAATTAATGCAAAAGTTTGTGCCACGAAGTCGCGTCTGAACTTGTCACTACAAACCTGCCTGATCCACACCATTGGACCCTAAACTCAAGTTTTAGTGCGTTTCGTAATGTTTGGGTGCATTTATGATTGTTTTGTTACTGCACTAAACTCGGTGCAAATCGGCCAATCTAGTGCAATTAATGCAAAAGTTCGTGCCACGAAGTCGCGTCTGAACTTGTCACTACAAACCTGCCTGATCCACACCATTGGACCCTAAACTCAAGTTTTAGTGCGTTTCGTAATGTTTGGGTGCACATGGGACCGTTTCGCTACTGCACTAAACTCGGTGCAAAATGGGCCGAGCTGGCGCAGTTAATGCAAAAGTTCATGCCACGAAATCGCATCGGAACAATTCACTATGAATGCACGAGAAACACACCAAGGGACCCTAAACTCATGTTTTGTTGCATTTCGTAACGTTTGGTGCATTTGGGACCATTTTGTTACTGCATTAAACTCGATGCAAACGGGCCAATCTGATGCAATTAATGCAAAAGATCGTGCCACGAACTCGCGTCGTATCTTTTCGCTACGAACGCACCCGATACACACCATGGGACACAAAACTCATGTTTTCTTGCATTTCGTATTGTTTGAGTGCATTGGGGATCGTTTCGTTACTGCACTAAACTCGGTGCAAAATGAGCCGAACTGGAGCAATTAATGAAAAGTTTGTGCCACGAAGTCGCGTGGGAATTTTTCCCTATGAACGCACCCGATAACCACCAAGGTATCCAAAACTCATGTTTTGTTAAATTTCGTAATGTTTGGATGCATTTGGGATCGTTTCGTTACTTCAATAAACTCGGTGCAAAATGGACCGAACTAGTGCAATTAATGCAAAAGTTCTTGCCACGTAGTCGCGTCGGAACTTTTCGCTACGAACGCACCCGATACACACCATGGGACCCTAGACTCATGTTTTGTTGCATTTCGTAATGTTTGGGTGCATTTGGGACCGTTTTGTTACTGCACTAAACTCGGTGCAAATGGGCCAATCTGGTGCAATTAATGCAAAAGTTCGTGTCACGAAGTCGCGTCTGAACTTGTCACTACGAACGTGCCCGATCCACACCATTGGACCCTAAACTCATGTTTTAGTGTGTTTTGTAATATTTGGGTGCACTCGGTACCGTTTCGCTACTGCACTAAACTCGGTGCGAAATGGGCCGAACTGATGCAATTAATGCAAAAGTTCATGCCACGAAGTCGTGTCGGAACTTTTCGCTACGAACGCGCCCGATCCACACCATTGGACTCTAAACTCATGTTTTGTTGCATTTCGTAAAGTTTGGGTTTATTTGGGATCCTTTCGCTACTGCACTAAACTCGGTGCAAAATGGGCCGAACTGGTGCAATAAATGCAAAAGTTCATGCCACGACGTAGTGTCGGAACTTTTCGCTAAGAACTCACCCGATACACACCGTGGGACCCTAAACTCATGTTCTTGTTGCATTTCGTAATGTTTGGGTGCATTTATGATTGTTTTGTTACTGCACTAAACTCGGTGCAAATGGGCCAATCTAGTGCAATTAATGCAAAAGTTTGTGCCACGAAGTCGCGTCTGAACTTGTCACTACAAACCTGCCTGATCCACACCATTGGACCCTAAACTCAAGTTTTAGTGCGTTTCGTAATGTTTGGGTGCATTTATGATTGTTTTGTTACTGCACTAAACTCGGTGCAAATCGGCCAATCTAGTGCAATTAATGCAAAAGTTCGTGCCACGAAGTCGCGTCTGAACTTGTCACTACAAACCTGCCTGATCCACACCATTGGACCCTAAACTCAAGTTTTAGTGCGTTTCGTAATGTTTGGGTGCACATGGGACCGTTTCGCTACTGCACTAAACTCGGTGCAAAATGGGCCGAGCTGGCGCAGTTAATGCAAAAGTTCATGCCACGAAATCGCATCGGAACAATTCACTATGAATGCACGAGAAACACACCAAGGGACCCTAAACTCATGTTTTGTTGCATTTCGTAACGTTTGGTGCATTTGGGACCATTTTGTTACTGCATTAAACTCGATGCAAACGGGCCAATCTGATGCAATTAATGCAAAAGATCGTGCCACGAACTCGCGTCGTATCTTTTCGCTACGAACGCACCCGATACACACCATGGGACACAAAACTCATGTTTTCTTGCATTTCGTATTGTTTGAGTGCATTGGGGATCGTTTCGTTACTGCACTAAACTCGGTGCAAAATGAGCCGAACTGGAGCAATTAATGAAAAGTTTGTGCCACGAAGTCGCGTGGGAATTTTTCCCTATGAACGCACCCGATAACCACCAAGGTATCCAAAACTCATGTTTTGTTAAATTTCGTAATGTTTGGATGCATTTGGGATCGTTTCGTTACTTCAATAAACTCGGTGCAAAATGGACCGAACTAGTGCAATTAATGCAAAAGTTCTTGCCACGTAGTCGCGTCGGAACTTTTCGCTACGAACGCACCCGATACACACCATGGGACCCTAGACTCATGTTTTGTTGCATTTCGTAATGTTTGGGTGCATTTGGGACCGTTTTGTTACTGCACTAAACTCGGTGCAAATGGGCCAATCTGGTGCAATTAATGCAAAAGTTCGTGTCACGAAGTCGCGTCTGAACTTGTCACTACGAACGTGCCCGATCCACACCATTGGACCCTAAACTCATGTTTTAGTGTGTTTTGTAATATTTGGGTGCACTCGGTACCGTTTCGCTACTGCACTAAACTCGGTGCGAAATGGGCCGAACTGATGCAATTAATGCAAAAGTTCATGCCACGAAGTCGTGTCGGAACTTTTCGCTACGAACGCGCCCGATCCACACCATTGGACTCTAAACTCATGTTTTGTTGCATTTCGTAAAGTTTGGGTTTATTTGGGATCCTTTCGCTACTGCACTAAACTCGGTGCAAAATGGGCCGAACTGGTGCAATAAATGCAAAAGTTCATGCCACGACGTAGTGTCGGAACTTTTCGCTAAGAACTCACCCGATACACACCGTGGGACCCTAAACTCATGTTCTTGTTGCATTTCGTAATGTTTGGGTGCATTTATGATTGTTTTGTTACTGCACTAAACTCGGTGCAAATGGGCCAATCTAGTGCAATTAATGCAAAAGTTTGTGCCACGAAGTCGCGTCTGAACTTGTCACTACAAACCTGCCTGATCCACACCATTGGACCCTAAACTCAAGTTTTAGTGCGTTTCGTAATGTTTGGGTGCATTTATGATTGTTTTGTTACTGCACTAAACTCGGTGCAAATCGGCCAATCTAGTGCAATTAATGCAAAAGTTCGTGCCACGAAGTCGCGTCTGAACTTGTCACTACAAACCTGCCTGATCCACACCATTGGACCCTAAACTCAAGTTTTAGTGCGTTTCGTAATGTTTGGGTGCACATGGGACCGTTTCGCTACTGCACTAAACTCGGTGCAAAATGGGCCGAGCTGGCGCAGTTAATGCAAAAGTTCATGCCACGAAATCGCATCGGAACAATTCACTATGAATGCACGAGAAACACACCAAGGGACCCTAAACTCATGTTTTGTTGCATTTCGTAACGTTTGGTGCATTTGGGACCATTTTGTTACTGCATTAAACTCGATGCAAACGGGCCAATCTGATGCAATTAATGCAAAAGATCGTGCCACGAACTCGCGTCGTATCTTTTCGCTACGAACGCACCCGATACACACCATGGGACACAAAACTCATGTTTTCTTGCATTTCGTATTGTTTGAGTGCATTGGGGATCGTTTCGTTACTGCACTAAACTCGGTGCAAAATGAGCCGAACTGGAGCAATTAATGAAAAGTTTGTGCCACGAAGTCGCGTGGGAATTTTTCCCTATGAACGCACCCGATAACCACCAAGGTATCCAAAACTCATGTTTTGTTAAATTTCGTAATGTTTGGATGCATTTGGGATCGTTTCGTTACTTCAATAAACTCGGTGCAAAATGGACCGAACTAGTGCAATTAATGCAAAAGTTCTTGCCACGTAGTCGCGTCGGAACTTTTCGCTACGAACGCACCCGATACACACCATGGGACCCTAGACTCATGTTTTGTTGCATTTCGTAATGTTTGGGTGCATTTGGGACCGTTTTGTTACTGCACTAAACTCGGTGCAAATGGGCCAATCTGGTGCAATTAATGCAAAAGTTCGTGTCACGAAGTCGCGTCTGAACTTGTCACTACGAACGTGCCCGATCCACACCATTGGACCCTAAACTCATGTTTTAGTGTGTTTTGTAATATTTGGGTGCACTCGGTACCGTTTCGCTACTGCACTAAACTCGGTGCGAAATGGGCCGAACTGATGCAATTAATGCAAAAGTTCATGCCACGAAGTCGTGTCGGAACTTTTCGCTACGAACGCGCCCGATCCACACCATTGGACTCTAAACTCATGTTTTGTTGCATTTCGTAAAGTTTGGGTTTATTTGGGATCCTTTCGCTACTGCACTAAACTCGGTGCAAAATGGGCCGAACTGGTGCAATAAATGCAAAAGTTCATGCCACGACGTAGTGTCGGAACTTTTCGCTAAGAACTCACCGATACACACCGTGGGACCCTAAACTCATGTTCTTGTTGCATTTCGTAATGTTTGGGTGCATTTATGATTGTTTTGTTACTGCACTAAACTCGGTGCAAATGGGCCAATCTAGGTGCAATTAATGCAAAAGTTCGTGCCACGAAGTCGCGTCTGAACTTGTCACTACAAACCTGCCTGATCCACACCATTGGACCCTAAACTCAAGTTTTAGTGCGTTTCGTAATGTTTGGGTGCACATGGGACCGTTTCGCTACTGCACTAAACTCGGTGCAAAATGGGCCGAGCTGGCGCAGTTAATGCAAAAGTTCATGCCACGAAATCGCATCGGAACAATTCACTATGAATGCACGAGAAACACACCAAGGGACCCTAAACTCATGTTTTGTTGCATTTCGTAACGTTTGGTGCATTTGGGACCATTTTGTTACTGCATTAAACTCGATGCAAACGGGCCAATCTGATGCAATTAATGCAAAAGATCGTGCCACGAACTCGCGTCGTATCTTTTCGCTACGAACGCACCCGATACACACCATGGGACACAAAACTCATGTTTTCTTGCATTTCGTATTGTTTGAGTGCATTGGGGATCGTTTCGTTACTGCACTAAACTCGGTGCAAAATGAGCCGAACTGGAGCAATTAATGAAAAGTTTGTGCCACGAAGTCGCGTGGGAATTTTTCCCTATGAACGCACCCGATAACCACCAAGGTATCCAAAACTCATGTTTTGTTAAATTTCGTAATGTTTGGATGCATTTGGGATCGTTTCGTTACTTCAATAAACTCGGTGCAAAATGGACCGAACTAGTGCAATTAATGCAAAAGTTCTTGCCACGTAGTCGCGTCGGAACTTTTCGCTACGAACGCACCCGATACACACCATGGGACCCTAGACTCATGTTTTGTTGCATTTCGTAATGTTTGGGTGCATTTGGGACCGTTTTGTTACTGCACTAAACTCGGTGCAAATGGGCCAATCTGGTGCAATTAATGCAAAAGTTCGTGTCACGAAGTCGCGTCTGAACTTGTCACTACGAACGTGCCCGATCCACACCATTGGACCCTAAACTCATGTTTTAGTGTGTTTTGTAATATTTGGGTGCACTCGGTACCGTTTCGCTACTGCACTAAACTCGGTGCGAAATGGGCCGAACTGATGCAATTAATGCAAAAGTTCATGCCACGAAGTCGTGTCGGAACTTTTCGCTACGAACGCGCCCGATCCACACCATTGGACTCTAAACTCATGTTTTGTTGCATTTCGTAAAGTTTGGGTTTATTTGGGATCCTTTCGCTACTGCACTAAACTCGGTGCAAAATGGGCCGAACTGGTGCAATAAATGCAAAAGTTCATGCCACGACGTAGTGTCGGAACTTTTCGCTAAGAACTCACCCGATACACACCGTGGGACCCTAAACTCATGTTCTTGTTGCATTTCGTAATGTTTGGGTGCATTTATGATTGTTTTGTTACTGCACTAAACTCGGTGCAAATGGGCCAATCTAGTGCAATTAATGCAAAAGTTTGTGCCACGAAGTCGCGTCTGAACTTGTCACTACAAACCTGCCTGATCCACACCATTGGACCCTAAACTCAAGTTTTAGTGCGTTTCGTAATGTTTGGGTGCATTTATGATTGTTTTGTTACTGCACTAAACTCGGTGCAAATCGGCCAATCTAGTGCAATTAATGCAAAAGTTCGTGCCACGAAGTCGCGTCTGAACTTGTCACTACAAACCTGCCTGATCCACACCATTGGACCCTAAACTCAAGTTTTAGTGCGTTTCGTAATGTTTGGGTGCACATGGGACCGTTTCGCTACTGCACTAAACTCGGTGCAAAATGGGCCGAGCTGGCGCAGTTAATGCAAAAGTTCATGCCACGAAATCGCATCGGAACAATTCACTATGAATGCACGAGAAACACACCAAGGGACCCTAAACTCATGTTTTGTTGCATTTCGTAACGTTTGGTGCATTTGGGACCATTTTGTTACTGCATTAAACTCGATGCAAACGGGCCAATCTGATGCAATTAATGCAAAAGATCGTGCCACGAACTCGCGTCGTATCTTTTCGCTACGAACGCACCCGATACACACCATGGGACACAAAACTCATGTTTTCTTGCATTTCGTATTGTTTGAGTGCATTGGGGATCGTTTCGTTACTGCACTAAACTCGGTGCAAAATGAGCCGAACTGGAGCAATTAATGAAAAGTTTGTGCCACGAAGTCGCGTGGGAATTTTTCCCTATGAACGCACCCGATAACCACCAAGGTATCCAAAACTCATGTTTTGTTAAATTTCGTAATGTTTGGATGCATTTGGGATCGTTTCGTTACTTCAATAAACTCGGTGCAAAATGGACCGAACTAGTGCAATTAATGCAAAAGTTCTTGCCACGTAGTCGCGTCGGAACTTTTCGCTACGAACGCACCCGATACACACCATGGGACCCTAGACTCATGTTTTGTTGCATTTCGTAATGTTTGGGTGCATTTGGGACCGTTTTGTTACTGCACTAAACTCGGTGCAAATGGGCCAATCTGGTGCAATTAATGCAAAAGTTCGTGTCACGAAGTCGCGTCTGAACTTGTCACTACGAACGTGCCCGATCCACACCATTGGACCCTAAACTCATGTTTTAGTGTGTTTTGTAATATTTGGGTGCACTCGGTACCGTTTCGCTACTGCACTAAACTCGGTGCGAAATGGGCCGAACTGATGCAATTAATGCAAAAGTTCATGCCACGAAGTCGTGTCGGAACTTTTCGCTACGAACGCGCCCGATCCACACCATTGGACTCTAAACTCATGTTTTGTTGCATTTCGTAAAGTTTGGGTTTATTTGGGATCCTTTCGCTACTGCACTAAACTCGGTGCAAAATGGGCCGAACTGGTGCAATAAATGCAAAAGTTCATGCCACGACGTAGTGTCGGAACTTTTCGCTAAGAACTCACCCGATACACACCGTGGGACCCTAAACTCATGTTCTTGTTGCATTTCGTAATGTTTGGGTGCATTTATGATTGTTTTGTTACTGCACTAAACTCGGTGCAAATGGGCCAATCTAGTGCAATTAATGCAAAAGTTTGTGCCACGAAGTCGCGTCTGAACTTGTCACTACAAACCTGCCTGATCCACACCATTGGACCCTAAACTCAAGTTTTAGTGCGTTTCGTAATGTTTGGGTGCATTTATGATTGTTTTGTTACTGCACTAAACTCGGTGCAAATCGGCCAATCTAGTGCAATTAATGCAAAAGTTCGTGCCACGAAGTCGCGTCTGAACTTGTCACTACAAACCTGCCTGATCCACACCATTGGACCCTAAACTCAAGTTTTAGTGCGTTTCGTAATGTTTGGGTGCACATGGGACCGTTTCGCTACTGCACTAAACTCGGTGCAAAATGGGCCGAGCTGGCGCAGTTAATGCAAAAGTTCATGCCACGAAATCGCATCGGAACAATTCACTATGAATGCACGAGAAACACACCAAGGGACCCTAAACTCATGTTTTGTTGCATTTCGTAACGTTTGGTGCATTTGGGACCATTTTGTTACTGCATTAAACTCGATGCAAACGGGCCAATCTGATGCAATTAATGCAAAAGATCGTGCCACGAACTCGCGTCGTATCTTTTCGCTACGAACGCACCCGATACACACCATGGGACACAAAACTCATGTTTTCTTGCATTTCGTATTGTTTGAGTGCATTGGGGATCGTTTCGTTACTGCACTAAACTCGGTGCAAAATGAGCCGAACTGGAGCAATTAATGAAAAGTTTGTGCCACGAAGTCGCGTGGGAATTTTTCCCTATGAACGCACCCGATAACCACCAAGGTATCCAAAACTCATGTTTTGTTAAATTTCGTAATGTTTGGATGCATTTGGGATCGTTTCGTTACTTCAATAAACTCGGTGCAAAATGGACCGAACTAGTGCAATTAATGCAAAAGTTCTTGCCACGTAGTCGCGTCGGAACTTTTCGCTACGAACGCACCCGATACACACCATGGGACCCTAGACTCATGTTTTGTTGCATTTCGTAATGTTTGGGTGCATTTGGGACCGTTTTGTTACTGCACTAAACTCGGTGCAAATGGGCCAATCTGGTGCAATTAATGCAAAAGTTCGTGTCACGAAGTCGCGTCTGAACTTGTCACTACGAACGTGCCCGATCCACACCATTGGACCCTAAACTCATGTTTTAGTGTGTTTTGTAATATTTGGGTGCACTCGGTACCGTTTCGCTACTGCACTAAACTCGGTGCGAAATGGGCCGAACTGATGCAATTAATGCAAAAGTTCATGCCACGAAGTCGTGTCGGAACTTTTCGCTACGAACGCGCCCGATCCACACCATTGGACTCTAAACTCATGTTTTGTTGCATTTCGTAAAGTTTGGGTTTATTTGGGATCCTTTCGCTACTGCACTAAACTCGGTGCAAAATGGGCCGAACTGGTGCAATAAATGCAAAAGTTCATGCCACGACGTAGTGTCGGAACTTTTCGCTAAGAACTCACCCGATACACACCGTGGGACCCTAAACTCATGTTCTTGTTGCATTTCGTAATGTTTGGGTGCATTTATGATTGTTTTGTTACTGCACTAAACTCGGTGCAAATGGGCCAATCTAGTGCAATTAATGCAAAAGTTTGTGCCACGAAGTCGCGTCTGAACTTGCCACTACAAACCTGCCTGATCCACACCATTGGACCCTAAACTCAAGTTTTAGTGCGTTTCGTAATGTTTGGGTGCATTTATGATTGTTTTGTTACTGCACTAAACTCGGTGCAAATCGGCCAATCTAGTGCAATTAATGCAAAAGTTCGTGCCACGAAGTCGCGTCTGAACTTGTCACTACAAACCTGCCTGATCCACACCATTGGACCCTAAACTCAAGTTTTAGTGCGTTTCGTAATGTTTGGGTGCACATGGGACCGTTTCGCTACTGCACTAAACTCGGTGCAAAATGGGCCGAGCTGGCGCAGTTAATGCAAAAGTTCATGCCACGAAATCGCATCGGAACAATTCACTATGAATGCACGAGAAACACACCAAGGGACCCTAAACTCATGTTTTGTTGCATTTCGTAACGTTTGGTGCATTTGGGACCATTTTGTTACTGCATTAAACTCGATGCAAACGGGCCAATCTGATGCAATTAATGCAAAAGATCGTGCCACGAACTCGCGTCGTATCTTTTCGCTACGAACGCACCCGATACACACCATGGGACACAAAACTCATGTTTTCTTGCATTTCGTATTGTTTGAGTGCATTGGGGATCGTTTCGTTACTGCACTAAACTCGGTGCAAAATGAGCCGAACTGGAGCAATTAATGAAAAGTTTGTGCCACGAAGTCGCGTGGGAATTTTTCCCTATGAACGCACCCGATAACCACCAAGGTATCCAAAACTCATGTTTTGTTAAATTTCGTAATGTTTGGATGCATTGGGATCGTTTCGTTACTTCAATAAACTCGGTGCAAAATGGACCGAACTAGTGCAATTAATGCAAAAGTTCTTGCCACGTAGTCGCGTCGGAACTTTTCGC
Source organism: Panicum virgatum (assembly GCF_016808335.1). Classification (NCBI taxonomy): domain Eukaryota; kingdom Viridiplantae; phylum Streptophyta; class Magnoliopsida; order Poales; family Poaceae; genus Panicum; species Panicum virgatum. Next base: position 22,913 of record NW_024376744.1, read on the forward strand.
TACGAACGCACCCGATACACACCATGGGACCCTAGACTCATGTTTTGTTGCATTTCGTAATGTTTGGGTGCATTTGGGACCGTTTTGTTACTGCACTAAACTCGGTGCAAATGGGCCAATCTGGTGCAATTAATGCAAAAGTTCGTGTCACGAAGTCGCGTCTGAACTTGTCACTACGAACGTGCCCGATCCACACCATTGGACCCTAAACTCATGTTTTAGTGTGTTTTGTAATATTTGGGTGCACTCGGTACCGTTTCGCTACTGCACTAAACTCGGTGCGAAATGGGCCGAACTGATGCAATTAATGCAAAAGTTCATGCCACGAAGTCGTGTCGGAACTTTTCGCTACGAACGCGCCCGATCCACACCATTGGACTCTAAACTCATGTTTTGTTGCATTTCGTAAAGTTTGGGTTTATTTGGGATCCTTTCGCTACTGCACTAAACTCGGTGCAAAATGGGCCGAACTGGTGCAATAAATGCAAAAGTTCATGCCACGACGTAGTGTCGGAACTTTTCGCTAAGAACTCACCCGATACACACCGTGGGACCCTAAACTCATGTTCTTGTTGCATTTCGTAATGTTTGGGTGCATTTATGATTGTTTTGTTACTGCACTAAACTCGGTGCAAATGGGCCAATCTAGTGCAATTAATGCAAAAGTTTGTGCCACGAAGTCGCGTCTGAACTTGTCACTACAAACCTGCCTGATCCACACCATTGGACCCTAAACTGAAGTTTTAGTGCGTTTCGTAATGTTTGGGTGCATTTATGATTGTTTTGTTACTGCACTAAACTCGGTGCAAATCGGCCAATCTAGTGCAATTAATGCAAAAGTTCGTGCCACGAAGTCGCGTCTGAACTTGTCACTACAAACCTGCCTGATCCACACCATTGGACCCTAAACTCAAGTTTTAGTGCGTTTCGTAATGTTTGGGTGCACATGGGACCGTTTCGCTACTGCACTAAACTCGGTGCAAAATGGGCCGAGCTGGCGCAGTTAATGCAAAAGTTCATGCCACGAAATCGCATCGGAACAATTCACTATGAATGCACGAGAAACACACCAAGGGACCCTAAACTCATGTTTTGTTGCATTTCGTAACGTTTGGTGCATTTGGGACCATTTTGTTACTGCATTAAACTCGATGCAAACGGGCCAATCTGATGCAATTAATGCAAAAGATCGTGCCACGAACTCGCGTCGTATCTTTTCGCTACGAACGCACCCGATACACACCATGGGACACAAAACTCATGTTTTCTTGCATTTCGTATTGTTTGAGTGCATTGGGGATCGTTTCGTTACTGCACTAAACTCGGTGCAAAATGAGCCGAACTGGAGCAATTAATGAAAAGTTTGTGCCACGAAGTCGCGTGGGAATTTTTCCCTATGAACGCACCCGATAACCACCAAGGTATCCAAAACTCATGTTTTGTTAAATTTCGTAATGTTTGGATGCATTTGGGATCGTTTCGTTACTTCAATAAACTCGGTGCAAAATGGACCGAACTAGTGCAATTAATGCAAAAGTTCTTGCCACGTAGTCGCGTCGGAACTTTTCGCTACGAACGCACCCGATACACACCATGGGACCCTAGACTCATGTTTTGTTGCATTTCGTAATGTTTGGGTGCATTTGGGACCGTTTTGTTACTGCACTAAACTCGGTGCAAATGGGCCAATCTGGTGCAATTAATGCAAAAGTTCGTGTCACGAAGTCGCGTCTGAACTTGTCACTACGAACGTGCCCGATCCACACCATTGGACCCTAAACTCATGTTTTAGTGTGTTTTGTAATATTTGGGTGCACTCGGTACCGTTTCGCTACTGCACTAAACTCGGTGCGAAATGGGCCGAACTGATGCAATTAATGCAAAAGTTCATGCCACGAAGTCGTGTCGGAACTTTTCGCTACGAACGCGCCCGATCCACACCATTGGACTCTAAACTCATGTTTTGTTGCATTTCGTAAAGTTTGGGTTTATTTGGGATCCTTTCGCTACTGCACTAAACTCGGTGCAAAATGGGCCGAACTGGTGCAATAAATGCAAAAGTTCATGCCACGACGTAGTGTCGGAACTTTTCGCTAAGAACTCACCCGATACACACCGTGGGACCCTAAACTCATGTTCTTGTTGCATTTCGTAATGTTTGGGCTGCATTTATGATTGTTTTGTTACTGCACTAAACTCGGTGCAAATGGGCCAATCTAGTGCAATTAATGCAAAAGTTTGTGCCACGAAGTCGCGTCTGAACTTGCCACTACAAACCTGCCTGATCCACACCATTGGACCCTAAACTGAAGTTTTAGTGCGTTTCGTAATGTTTGGGTGCATTTATGATTGTTTTGTTACTGCACTAAACTCGGTGCAAATCGGCCAATCTAGTGCAATTAATGCAAAAGTTCGTGCCACGAAGTCGCGTCTGAACTTGTCACTACAAACCTGCCTGATCCACACCATTGGACCCTAAACTCAAGTTTTAGTGCGTTTCGTAATGTTTGGGTGCACATGGGACCGTTTCGCTACTGCACTAAACTCGGTGCAAAATGGGCCGAGCTGGCGCAGTTAATGCAAAAGTTCATGCCACGAAATCGCATCGGAACAATTCACTATGAATGCACGAGAAACACACCAAGGGACCCTAAACTCATGTTTTGTTGCATTTCGTAACGTTTGGTGCATTTGGGACCATTTTGTTACTGCATTAAACTCGATGCAAACGGGCCAATCTGATGCAATTAATGCAAAAGATCGTGCCACGAACTCGCGTCGTATCTTTTCGCTACGAACGCACCCGATACACACCATGGGACACAAAACTCATGTTTTCTTGCATTTCGTATTGTTTGAGTGCATTGGGGATCGTTTCGTTACTGCACTAAACTCGGTGCAAAATGAGCCGAACTGGAGCAATTAATGAAAAGTTTGTGCCACGAAGTCGCGTGGGAATTTTTCCCTATGAACGCACCCGATAACCACCAAGGTATCCAAAACTCATGTTTTGTTAAATTTCGTAATGTTTGGATGCATTTGGGATCGTTTCGTTACTTCAATAAACTCGGTGCAAAATGGACCGAACTAGTGCAATTAATGCAAAAGTTCTTGCCACGTAGTCGCGTCGGAACTTTTCGCTACGAACGCACCCGATACACACCATGGGACCCTAGACTCATGTTTTGTTGCATTTCGTAATGTTTGGGTGCATTTGGGACCGTTTTGTTACTGCACTAAACTCGGTGCAAATGGGCCAATCTGGTGCAATTAATGCAAAAGTTCGTGTCACGAAGTCGCGTCTGAACTTGTCACTACGAACGTGCCCGATCCACACCATTGGACCCTAAACTCATGTTTTAGTGTGTTTTGTAATATTTGGGTGCACTCGGTACCGTTTCGCTACTGCACTAAACTCGGTGCGAAATGGGCCGAACTGATGCAATTAATGCAAAAGTTCATGCCACGAAGTCGTGTCGGAACTTTTCGCTACGAACGCGCCCGATCCACACCATTGGACTCTAAACTCATGTTTTGTTGCATTTCGTAAAGTTTGGGTTTATTTGGGATCCTTTCGCTACTGCACTAAACTCGGTGCAAAATGGGCCGAACTGGTGCAATAAATGCAAAAGTTCATGCCACGACGTAGTGTCGGAACTTTTCGCTAAGAACTCACCCGATACACACCGTGGGACCCTAAACTCATGTTCTTGTTGCATTTCGTAATGTTTGGGTGCATTTATGATTGTTTTGTTACTGCACTAAACTCGGTGCAAATGGGCCAATCTAGTGCAATTAATGCAAAAGTTTGTGCCACGAAGTCGCGTCTGAACTTGTCACTACAAACCTGCCTGATCCACACCATTGGACCCTAAACTCAAGTTTTAGTGCGTTTCGTAATGTTTGGGTGCATTTATGATTGTTTTGTTACTGCACTAAACTCGGTGCAAATCGGCCAATCTAGTGCAATTAATGCAAAAGTTCGTGCCACGAAG